>NC_086444.1:470151145-470451145 GCF_028390025.1 Pseudophryne corroboree
CGAGGGTGCTGAGAAACCTTGCGCCTGCCCTGGTTGTGGGGAGCGAGGAGGTTTAGCAGCTGGACAGGGGATTATCTCCGTCCTGACACTGTCCCAGTACATTGGCGCCTCTCAAATGCTTGGGGGCGAGGGGCAGATCACCCCCTCCCCCCCATTCTTACACTTTTGATAGAGCTTGAAACTCACTGGTAATCAGATGCCTCTAGTACAGTAGTAGTGACATATTTAAATGCAATCTGGCACAAGAATGTAGAGACTAACAATGGTTCAAGCAGGTGGCATATACTGTATGTATAACAGGCAGATGACAATAAACACAGGGTGGAAGCAATGGACAGTGTGCACTGACCAGGACAGCAAGACACTATCACACTGCTGTCAGCTCTTCACTACGACTAGCTCTTATTGGAGCAAACCCCCAGGCAAGAGATTGTTGTTAAATTTACATGAAAATATAAATTTTCATTTAGAAAATTTAAGAGAAAAGCATTTATCATGTCTGCATTAAAAAATGTTATAAATATGCCCATTAGTGATCTATGAAATTTGTACAATGTTTATAACATATGATTCTTTACAAAATGCTGGAAATATGTGAGGTAGCCTTAATTTTACTATCCCTTTATCTTTATAATTCAGCTTTCATAAACGTACAGTATTTATAATGCAGTATTTATTTTAAGGTTCATATTGCATTGTTCTAGCAGTCAGTCATCACAAAGTAGACTACATGCTGCTGTCATATTTCTGCTAAAATACAATCAGTAGTGGCTCATCCAGCATTGACAAGTTTAACCTTTCTTATTGTTTTATTTGCTATTTCTTTCTATACCTCAAGCTTATACTTATTAAAAATGTCATAAGGGATTCTGACTAACTGAAAAAGTTACAGGACTAAGAATACTGTACATCCACTCTTTATTTTACTTGCAACATCTCATTTCCTTTTAAAAAGGCATAATAATGTTTCAGAGAGTCATTTGCTACAAAACATTATTTAGTCATAAACACATTTTTGTTTATAGTATTTGTAATCTCTTTTGTCTAAACATTTTTTCAGGTCACAAATAAACTTTGATTTCTCTGAATATTTCTCTTTAGTGTATTACAAATGCCAATAAACCCAATATGCTGGTTGTTTTATGTGAAAGAGCTGCCTTTAGTGTTCATAAATTTCTACTTAAGAGATGGCTTTCCAACAGTCCTCTGTGGTGCTTGTCTAGATTATAGTAATATTCCAGAATGCATCCCGATATCCATCCACCCTGGTAATCATCTGCATGAGTATGGAACATCTAGTATAACTATGAACAATTGTAGCAAATGGAAAGTCAATCATAATATTTGTCCTAAACAAAGCTGCTCCATACATATGCAAATGTTTCTGGAACCTCTTACATATTTAACATGTGGATGTGATTACTGACAAATTCATTTTGGCTGTGCATAGAAGACTTCCTGCATGTAAGCATATTGACAGACATTGCAGCAAGCTTCTCATAACCAAAAATAAAAACACGATTAGGCTAATATGTAGCACTCATTTATGACTAGTTAATATTATATTGTTTCTTATGCCTTCCAGCAGGTGACCCCATGAAAAATGTGTCATTCAGGGCATAGAGTAAAATAGCTCAGCCTACAATTTAGAAGCAGGGTCTTATTTCCACCCACCTAGTGTGTCCAGGTACAGTATTTCATAAGCAAATTGACATGCTAAACAGACTTTTTTTTAGCAAGTGCGGATTGAAATTCTTCCCAGACAACCAAATTAGTGAAAAGTGATGTGTCAATCCTAGCAAACTGTAGACACATAGGTATGAATACAGCATAACACAGCAATAAACAGATCTACATTCCCATGTAGCAAACACAAGCAAATAAATCTATAGTCCCAAGTTAAACACTCAATGCAAAATAAATAACATAATGTCACTGATCCTTTCATTATAATAACTTCTATCCTAATGTCCTGTATCTGTCCTGACTAATAGGGCATACATTTTCAAGAAGAATGGTAGCAAATTCTCTGAATAGCACATGAGCTGCAGACAAGCCTTCCTGACAAACTGAAATTGACATAAATGGCGTAATACTGTAGAACAAGGATGGTGAGATAATCCCTACTAAATTGTTGTTAATAGTTTGTAAACCTATTGCATAGCTTTCAGGCCAGTGGGTTGAGGCCAATTCACTACAGAGGATAACTTTTCTCGGAGACCAAATTCAGATATCATTTATCTCAGTAGTGTCACGCGTGGCTTTTCAAGCACACCTTTTTTATGATTGTCATATTAACCTTTTTCACAGAGACATTGAAATCAGTAGAGTACATCAGAATGCAATCTAGATAAATGACAACAATGTGTTAACATATTCTCAGAGAACTGAATCAACAAACAGTTATAAAGTGCTAGATTATTGCATAATTTAAATAACATGACAATGTCATCATAGTCCCAGATATCATTGAAATAAATCTTCCGCAACCTTAATAGACTATATAAGATTGTATATGTCAGGGACACGTAGTCAGGGGAGGCAGAGCCTCTACTGTCATACTCAAATAAAAATAGTTGGTTTTCCCACTGTCTTACAGATCAGTGTAAAAATCTGCTATTTTCATTGCAGTAAGACAAAGGAGAGGCAGCGAGAGCAACTGCTTTGAGCTGGGGCAGAGCCACACCTCAGGCAGTATCACTGATTTGAAAACAGTACAAAGGAACCCCCCCTCTCTCACGCACAAGTCTCTCTTCATTCACAGCTCCAACCCCCATTAACGGCCCCCCAACCACCCTCCCCCAAACAATTCCTCTATAGCACAGCTCTCTTTCCCCTAACAGCGCCAAACCCCCCCACCCCCCATTAACGGCCCCCCAACCACCCTCCCCCAAACAATTCCTCCATAGCACAGCTCTCTCTCCCCTAACAGCTCCAACCCCCCTCCATCCCAAATTCAGGGCAATCCCTCCCCCAAACAAGTTTCTCTCTCTCCCACAGCTCTCAACTCCCTCACCTTCCCAGTTCACAGCTAGATTAGGGGATACCGCATGATGAAATTGCTGGGTGCCTCCCCAGCCACTGACCTCACCGCACGTCACTTGTATACACCTTGTAAATGAGTTCAGAAAAGTGGTTCCTGGTGGTTCCTCAGATGTGATTAGACATTTTACATCACAGGGGATGATTGCAGGTTAGAGTCAATCAACACAAGTGCACAAAGATCTGCAAACCAGAATTTGCCAAGTCGCAGTCCACAGCGTATTGCCAGAACAACCAGCTGCTGATGCCTGGTTGGTTCATAGGCTCTGCATGGTGTGATCAGAGACAAGCCAGAGGTCAAGATGGGCAGTAATAGTGTGATGTAAACAACAGAAAAAGGGCCATCGCCATGGGTAAACAGCATAGTAAAAAACAAGTTGGGTTACTAATGGAGAGACAGTTAACAGGTAACAGACACAGGGAGAGGCAAAGCCAGGTATATAATGTAGTATGTAGAATGCAGTAGACTGTGGTATCAAAGTATGCCAAGCTGATACATTTGGTGTCTTTTTCAACCTTATAATGTCACTCATTCATGTTGCTCAGGTACTGGAGTGTGCCACAAGATGTTCTGCATCAGGCACGCTCCTGTATAAATAAGGCTAGATACCTGGTGAGAGGTGCCGTTGAAAGCTGGATGAAACAGTCTGTTTTGCAAAACAGATCAAGACTCTTTATATTCTGTATGTATTCTTCTGTAGTTTTGTAGAAGGGATGTGGTCAATATACCGGCAGTCGGGATCCCGGCGTTCAGGATCCCGATGCCGGAATCCCGACAGGCATGTACACAGAATCATTGTAGAATATTATAGAAGTACATGCAACATAAATAAACAAGATACAATTCACTTTTGAGCTAAGCAGTTTTTAGCTTATGGGCACAAAAGAAATGACTCTAAAAAAACAATCTAAAGTGCTTTCAATTCTACATACGACATGGCAGGGCTAACTTGCACTTGCATATACTCACTTTACTGCAATTATACATGCGCTTCCCTGGCCCACCTATCCAGGTGCACAATGCTGCAGCTGCAAGAATCATGTAACTCTAGATACAATCTGCAAGTGCGCTTACATGAAACTCTATTAGAATAAGTAGTTAGGATTTCAGTAATAACCAACCTCTGACTTTTCATGAAAATAGGTTTGCAAAAATGGCAAGTATTTAAAATAAAGTATAAACAAATAAATAGATAGAAGGTAAAGTCTCGGTAGACATAGGATTCACTGCAAGCAAGCAGGAAAGAGAGCACTATTAAAAATTCCTATCCTCCATAGTTCCATTGTTGTCTTTATAATAGTTGATTTATTGGTCGGTAAATGTCTATTATAGTACTTTCTTGCCTAGCTTGAGTGTCTCCATGACTGTCTCAGGCCATCATCAAGCTCCCAGACAAGCCTGGGCCAATAAGAATCTGCCCCCCTCTCTCTGCACACCAAACCTACTTTTGGTGCCTGGCACATAGCAAGGGCAAAAAGATGGCTTTGTAAGCATGGTATTTATAAAAGGGATATGATTTGATAAAGTTATCAATGTGCAACAGGAATGTGCAGATCAGGCATAAATAACATACAGTACAGACAATTGGTCTTATCAGCCCCCAGAGTCATGTACTCACGTTTGTGTATGTTTGAACCTGGGGGGATTCAGTTCTCTGTGATATATAGTTAGATAACATTGTAATGTCCATTTGAGCACCTTATCGCATACTGCAATCAGGAATCTCTGCTCATTTACCTGTACACCTCTGTGGGATGCGAGAAAAAATGAGCAAAGATACATTGCTGTGGAGTGCCTTCACAACTGTTCCAGAGACACTCTTTCAGGGAGACTCTAATAACCTTTGCTTTGGTTCCACACACGTCAAGCTCACAAAAAGAGAAGAATATAAATGATCAAAAAAGAGACAATTGTCATCACTAATACATGTAGCCATGGCATTCCTCTTACCTCTAATCAGTGATGCATTGAGCACTACCAGAAAGGGTCCAATTACTGTACATACAGATTAATGTAATTACAGATGATGTGCATGTGCAATTCTGTGGGGTGCGAGGGAAGTCTTACAATGTGAATGCTTTCTAGGTGCCATCAAGGCGCATTACATACATTGCCTGCAAATGCTCCCATAGTGTCATTATTCATTGTGGTAGCATTAATACAATGATATATGGCAGACAGCTAAAAGACATACAGTAACAGGAGCACCAGTGAGCTCCACCAATTACCAGCTTTATTTCTCTTTGACACTGTACTCTATGATCAGTCCCAACACAAGTAGCTTTCACCAAACACAGTATTAGAAAATACATTGTAGACATAGTGGTTTATCAGAGATGAACGCAGATTGCTGCATTTGCTGCATACGCAGCCAGATCTGCATTTACCTCTGCACATGCTGACGGCCTTCCAGCACAGGGCTAGGCTGCCCAGCATGTGTGGGGCTGCCCCCCGATGCATCTGCAATCTAATTGTGAACGCATTGTATCTAAGGTTGACACCTGATAGCGCAGCCTGGCTGCGCTGCCAGGCAGTTAGTGGGCATTTTTTTCTGGAGTGTCTGCATGTGATGTCCCGCCCCTGTTTTCCCAGTGCCGCCCTCGCAGCACCACACCTCCGCCCTGCTTTGGCCTTGCCTGTCAATCACATTGCAGTCGCATACATCGGTAATGCAAACACACTGTGTATGGCTGTGCGGCAATGCGCATGCGCAGTTTGCTGTCAGTAGCAAACTGCGCTGCGGCCCGCTATTGCGGCTTGGTCTGAATACCCCCATAGGGCCTTATTCAGACCTAGACGCAGCTGCTACATTCGCACGCAATGGTCACATCCAGAGAGTCTGTGGCTACAGTGCACGTGGACGATGAGCACCATGCAATCACAATCCTGGATTGCGATGCGGTATTGGGGGAAGGAGAGCCGGAAACGCATGCGTGTCATGGCAGTATTCAGGACCGGCAGATAATGTCACCTGCATTTCCTGTGAGTGAAAACATGGCGGCGATACCCCTACAAATGCAGCCAGGCTGTGTAGGCAGGGGTCGACCTCTATTTGATGCAATTGGAATTAAATTGCGATCGCATCGCAGGCGGCACCACACATGCTGCACAGCCTTGTCCTGTGCTCGGCGGCAGTAGTATGGTCGCAGATTTTGCTGCCGTAGCAAAATCTGAAACTAACTCTGAATAACCCCCATAGCACTTTAATCTGCTTCAGCTGTGAAGAGAAACCCCATATTATACTGCATATGTTGTCTGTGAGTAATATAATTATTATGACCAACTGTTGCACAGTTAATCTGCCCAATACTATTAACAGAATATTGAAATACATTTTTGTTCCTTATTGTAAAATATGTGAATAGTTCTCCCATCTACAGGTACATATATATTAGTTGATGTTCAAATGTGTAACTTATTGCATTAGTAATACTTTTAAATACAGTACATATGACACACACATTGGGGGTAATTCCAAGTTGATCGCAGCAGGATTTTTGATAGCAACTGGGCAAAACCATGTGCACTGCAGGGGAGGCAGATATACCATGTGCAGAAAGAGCTAGATTTGGGTGGGTTATATTGTTTCTGTGCAGGGTAAATACTGGCTGCTTTATTTTTACACTGCAAATTAGATTGCAGATTGAACACACCACACCCAAATCTAACTCTCTCTGCACATGTTATATCTGCCACCCCTGCAGTGCACATGGTTTTGCCCAGTTGCTATCAAAAATCCTGCTGCGATCAACTTGGAATTACCCCCATTATACAATATAACGTTTTAATGTTGAATGTAGCAGTTAATATTGATCTAAATTCTAAATAACATCATTGTTGGAAGCATTTCAATCAAGTCACGTATTGCTATCAGCGAGGCTGCGTTGCATCATGTAACATGCTGATAACTCCAATTATGTGAAATGATACAAAGTTTTTCTATAGCAAGTAGAACTGTGCCACAGGGGGTATTCCAGCCCCACTGCTTCTGAATCAGCATGTTACTCTACTACCTGATTACCATGTCCCTAGATAGCAGATGCCTGGTACAATATTCTTTTTTATTTTTTTAAACATATTTGCTACCTCATAGATGAAAATAAAATTAGATTTTTGCTCTAGAGCTATAGATGATGTTCAGGAAATAGTCACTCTAATTTCTCTATGTTAAAATGTATCCTCATTTAACTTATTCAATGCAACTGTGGCTTTACAATTTTATTTTAAATTTTGTGATATTTTTATGTGCTATAAGTAAAAAATTCACTTACTTTTGACAAATCACCCCAGGTCTATGAATCTGAATCAAAGCATTCTCTTCTAACTGCCTAAAATCTTATTTTGTGGTATGGCTGTTTCACAAACTAAACTCTTAATGATTTTGCAAAGTTTTAGTGCTGCGGACCTTGTTCCGCTTCAGTTGCAGTTTTACTAAAAAAGCGAAACTGCAACTGCTAGCACTCTCATGCTGGGGGCCACCCAGCACAGGGCACAGCCGCCCAGCAAGCTAATTGCCACCAGTGATGCGATAGCAATTCAATTGCGATCGCATCAAGGACCCTGAAAATAAGAGCAGCCTCCGCATCCTGGCTGTGAAGGCAGGCCCACCGCTGGCATGTTTTTTCTCATAGCAGCCACGTGTGATTTCACGTGGCCTCCCCAAAACGGGCCAGCCATCCCCACAATTACGTCAACTCGCCCCAACAATGCCACGTCATCGCGCTGCGAACGCCTCTGCCTGTGATCACTGAATAGATACCATGCGCAAACTATTATAAAATGCCTTAAATTTGTTGACACTGAAACTTGCAGCTGAAAGAACTGACTGGCACGCCCAAAAGCATCTCTGCGGATGTTGACACCTGATCTGACATGCCAAAGGTGTGTGCAGCCGAAAAAGGGTGTGGTATCTGGAAGGGGGTCGAGACCTTGAGTAGGAGGAAAGTGGCCTCGTGACACCCCCCCCCCCCCCCCCTTCATTTTGGTCACTCCAGGGGCATGTTCAGCATTCTGGGAGACTCTGCCAGCACTGCCATCTCCTCCTCAGTGAGAGAAGCCGAGCGCTGCATGATAATGTAACAGAGAGATGTGAAAGAGTATTTCAACAGGCAAGCGTATTTCAGGAGTATCGAGGATTTGTTATCCTGATAGTACAAGTCTTGGGCCAAGTTGTGTGTGTTTTAATGCACAATATGGTTATGGCTCCATCAACTGAGATGAGACTAAGGGGCAGATGTACTAAGCTTGGAGAAGTGATAAAGCAGTGATAAAAAAAGTGATCAGTGGAAGGTGATAATGCACCAGCCATTCATCATTATGGTTTTGAAAAATAAAGAAGTTAATACATCTGTCCCTAGGAGAGATATAGTTGTGCATTACACTGATATCAAGAGGAACAACTCTCAGAGTCTGTGAGCAGGAGAGGTTGTTGAATTTGATGTAGCACAAGTAAGAAATGGTGTGGAATCCAGAAATGTGACTAGTTTTGATGGTGTTCCAGTGCAGAGTGAGAAGATGGCAAGAGCAGTGCTCAAAACACTTTAGTGTTGATGAGTACCCGCTCATCTGAAAAGAGTGACAACATTTCTGAAGGATGTGACCTAGACTATGATTGCTCCTGAATCCAAAGTGAAGATTCAAAACTTCAGCACCTAAAGTTGCAGTCTTTAATGAGTCTGGCCCGAAGTCACAATGCAACTAGGACACCAGGAGACTGTGTTGCTCAATTTGATATGCAGCACTTGTATATATGTGTGCAACTGGGTCTCTGAACCTGTATATGTGCAATGATGCAGCGGCTATGGCTTTTTTTATGCCATGTTCTGTGTCGCTTCATTTACTGTACAGACTCATTTGCACACGGATATACAAGTGCTGGATATCAAATAAATCAGTATAGTCTCCTGGTAGATCCAAGTTGCATCATGTTAAGACAAAAATGCATTTTCATCAAATAAAAAAGCATGACGCTAGCAGAGTTGCACAAGACCTGAAGGCTCAATTGCTCCATGCATCTCACACTGTGTGGCATATTATTGAGGCTAGCTGTATGAGAAGCTGTAATTCTGACTTATGCAAGAGAGTGAGGGGGTGATTCAGATAGTTTTCGCACAGCGGGCGATCAGCAATAGACTGCGCATACATATGCACCGCAATGCGCTTGAGCGTTGGCAAATAACAACAGGCATCGCTGGACGAAGTCAAGCTGGTGTGGAAATTTTGATTGCGCAGCCATTTGCAATGTGATTGACAGGAAGAGGCCATTTGTGGTGGTAACTGGCTGTTTTCTGGGAGTGTCAGAGTAAACGCAGGCATTCCCAACGTTTTCAGGGAGGGTATGTGACATCAGCTTCAGACCCGATCAGCCTATTCTCATCGCACTGTAGAAGTAAGTCCTGGGCTGCGCACAGACTGCACATAGTCGAAAAAATAAGATTTTACTCACCGGTAAATCTATTTCTCATAGTCCGTAGTGGATGCTGGGAACTCCGTAAGGACCATGGGGAATAGTGGCTCTGCAGGAGACTGGGCACAACTAAAGAAAGCTTTAGGTCACCTGGTGTGCACTGGCTCCTCCCACTATGACCCTCCTCCAAGCCTCAGTTAGGACACTGTGCCCGGACGAGCTGACATAATAAGGAAGGATTTTGAATCCCGGGTAAGACTCATACCAGCCACACCAATCACACCGTATAACTCGTGATACTATACCCAGTTAACAGTATGAATATAACTGAGCCTCTCAACAGATGGCTCAACAATAACCCTTTAGTTAGGCAATAACTATATACAAGTATTGCAGACAATCCGCACTTGGGATGGGCGCCCAGCATCCACTACGGACTACGAGAAATAGATTTACCGGTGAGTAAAATCTTATTTTCTCTGACGTCCTAGTGGATGCTGGGAACTCCGTAAGGACCATGGGGATTATACCAAAGCTCCCAAACGGGCGGGAGAGTGCGGATGACTCTGCAGCACCGAATGAGAGAACTCCAGGTCCTCCTCAGCCAGGGTATCAATTTTGTAGAATTTAGCAAACGTGTTTGCCCCTGACCAAGTTGCAGCTCGGCAAAGTAGGAAAGCCGAGACCCCTCGGGCAGCTGCCCAAAATGAGCCCACCTTCCTTGTGGAATGGGCTTTTACAGATTTTGGCTGCGGTAGTCCAGCCGCAGAATGCGCCAGCTGAATTGCGCTACAAATCCAGCGAGCAATAGTCTGCTTAGAAGCAGGAGCACCCAGTTTGCTGGGTGCATACAGGATAAACAGCGAGTCAGTTCTCCTGACTCTAGCCGTCCTGGAAACATAATTTTTCAAGGCCCTGACTACGTCCAGTAACTTGGAATCCTCCAAGTCCCTAGTAGCCGCAGGCACTATAATAGGTTGGTTCAAGTGAAAAGCTGATATCACCTTAGGGAGAAACTGGGGACGAGTCCTCAATTCTGCCCTATCCATATGGAAAATCAGATAAGGACTTTTATATGACAAAGCCGCCAATTCTGATACACGCCTGGCCGAAGCCAAGGCCAATAACATGACCACTTTCCGCGTGAAATATTTTAGATCCACGGTTTTTAGTGGCTCACACCAATGTGATTTTAAGAAACTCAACACCACGTTGAGAACCCAAGGTGCCACTGGAGGCACAACCGGGGGCTGAATATGCAGCACTCCTTTTACAATGTCTGAACTTCAGGAACTGAAGCTAGTTCTTTTTGGAAGAAAATCGACAGAGCCGAGATCTGTACCTTAATGGAGCCTAATTTTAGGCCCATAGACACTCCTGCTTGTAGGAAATGCAGAAATCGACCTAGTTGAAATTCCTCTGTTGGGGCCTTTTTGGCCTCACACCAAGCAACATATTTTCGCCATATGCGGTGATAATGTTTTGCAGTTACATCTTTCCTGGCTTGAATCAGCGTAGGAATGACTTCCTCCGGAATGCCCTTTTCCTTTAGGATCCGGCGTTCAACCGCCATGCCGTCAAAACGTAGCCGCGGTAAGTCTTGGAACAGACAGGGCCCCTGCTGCCGCAGGTCCTGTCTGAGCGGCAGAGGCCATGGGTCCTCCGATATATTTCTTGAAGTTCTGGGTACCAAGCTCTTCTTGGCCAATCCGGAACTACGAGTATCGTTCTTACTCCTCGCCTTCCTATTATTCTCAGTACCTTTTGTATGAGAGGCAGAGGGAGGAACACATAAACCGACTGGTACACCCACGGTGTTACCAGAGTGTCCACAGCTATCGCCTGAGGGTCCTTTGACCTGGCGCAATATCTTTTATAGCTTTTTGTTGAGGCGGGACGCCATCATGTCCACCTGTGGCCTTTCCCAATGGTGTACAATCCTTTGGAAGACTTCTGGATGAAATCCCCACTCTCCCGGGTGGAGGTCGTGTCCGCTGAGAAGATCTGCTTCCCAGTCGTCCACTCCGGGAATGAACACTGCTGACAGTGTTAACACATGATTTTCCGCCCATCGGGGAATCCTTGTGGCTTCTGCCATCGCCATCCTGCTTCTTGTGCCGCCCCGTTGGTTTACATGGGCGACTGCCGTGATGTTGTCTGATTGGATCAGTACCGGCTGGTTTTGAAGCAGAGGCCTTGCCTGACTCAGGGCATTGTAAATGGCCCTCAGTTCCAGAATATTTATGTGTAGGGAAGTCACTTGACTTGACCAAAGTCCCTGGAAGTTTTTTCCCCTGTGTGACTGCCCCCCAGCCTCAAAGGCTGGCATCCATGGTCACTAGGACCTAGTCCTGTATGCCGAACCTGCGGCCCTCTTGCATGGAATCTGCCGAATGGGATTGCTTCGTAGGAAGCTACCATTTTTTCCCAGGACTCGCGTGCAATGATGCACCGATACCTGTTTTGGCTTCAGGAGGTCTCTGACTAGAGATGACAGCTCCTTGGCTTTCTCCTCCGGGAGAAACACTTATTTCTGTTCTGTGTCCAGAACCATCCCCAGGAACAGTAGACGTGTCGTAGGAACCAGCTGTGACTTTGGACTGTTTAGAGTCCAACCGTGCTGTTGTAACACTTTCCAATATAGTGCTACCCCGACTAGCAACTGCTCCTTGGACCTTGCCCTTATAAGGAGATTGTCCAAGTACAGGATAATTAAAACTCCCTTTTTTCGAAGAAGTATCATCATTTCGGCCATTACCTTGGTAAACACCCTCGGTGCCATGTACAGTCCAAACGGCAGTGTCTGGACTTGGTAATGGTAATCCTGTACCACAAATCTGAGGTACTCCTGGCGAGGATGGTAAATGGGGACAAGCAGGTAAGCATCCTTGATGTCCCGGGATCCCATGTAATCCCCCTCGTCCAGGCTTGCATTAACCGCCCTGAGCGATTCCATCTTGATCTTGAATTTTTTTATGTATGTGTTCAAGGATTTTAAATATAAAATGGGTCACACCGAACCATGCGGTTTCGGTACCCCAAACCGTGTGGAATAGTAACCCCGTCCTTGTTGAAGTAGGGGCACCTTGAGTATTACCTGCTGGGAATACAGCTTATTAATTGCCTCTAGCGCAGCCTCCCTGCCTGAGGGAGTTGTCGGCAAGGCATATTTGAGGAAACGGCGGGAGGGAGACATCTCGAATTCCAGCTTGTACCCCTGAAATACTACTTGAATGAAACAGGGATCCACCTGTGAGCGAGCCCACTGATCGCTGAAATTTTTGAGACGGCCCCCCACCGTACCTGGCAACACCTGTGGAGCCCCCGCGCCATGCTGTGGACTCAGAGGAAGCGAGAGAAGAATTTTGATTCTGGGAACAGGCTTACTGGTGCAGCTTTTTCCTTCTTCCCATGTCTCTGTACAGAAAGGAAGCGCCTTTTACCCGCTTGCTTTTCTGAAGCCGAAAGGACTGTACCTGATAATACAGTGCTTTCTTAGTCTGTGAGGAAACCTGAGGTAATGGATACGAGGTCCCAGAGACCATCCCCAAATAATTCCTCACCCTTATAAGGCAGAGTCTCTATGCGCCTTTTAAAGTCAGCATCACCTGTCCAGTGACAGGTCTCTAATACCCTCCTGACAGAATGGTCATTACATTCATTTTGGATGCCAGCCGGCAAAATATCCCTCTGTGCATCCCTCATATATAAGACGACGTCTTTAATATGTTCTCATGTGTGACAGGGTCACCGACCACGCTGCAGCAGCACGATCTGCAGGTCTCAGTCTAGTACCTGAGTGTGTAAATACAGACTTCAGGATAGCCTCCTGCTTTTTATCAGCAGGTACCTTCAAAGTGTCCGTATCCTAAGACGGCAGTGCCACCTTTTTTGACAACCGTGTGAGCGCCTTATCCACCCTAGGGGATATTTCCCAGCGTAACTTATCCTCTGGCGGGAAAGGGTACGCCATCAGTAACTTTTTAGAAATTACCAGTTTCTTATCGGGGGGAACCCACGCTTTTCACACACTTCATTCATTCATCTGATGGGGGAACAAAACACAGCCTGCTTTTTCTCCCCAAACATAAAACCCTTTTTAGTGGTACTTGGGTTAATGTCAGAAATATGTAACACATTTTTTATTGCCGGGATCAAGTCACGGATGTTCCTAGTGGATTGTGTATATGTCTCAACCTTGTCGACACTGGAGTCAGACTCCGTGTCGACATCTGTGTCTGCCATCTGAGTGAGCTGGCGTTTTTGAGCCCCTGATGGCTTTTGAGACGCCTGGGCAGGCGCGGACTGAGAAGCCGGCTGTCCCACAGCTGTTACGTCATCCACCTTTTTATGTAAGGAGTTGACACTGTCGTTTAATACCTTTCACCTAACCATCCACTCTGGTGTCGGCCCCACAGGGGGCGACATCACATTTATCGGCATCTGCTCCGTCACCATATAAGCCTCCTCATTAAACATGTCGACACAGCTGTACCAACACACCGCACACACACAGGGAATGCTCTGACTGAGGACAGGACCCCACGAAGCCCTTTGGGGAGAGAGAGAGAGAGTATGCCAGCACACACCAGAGCGCTATATAATGTGGGGATTAACACTATAACTGAGTGAAATTTCCCCAATAGCTGCTTGTATATATAATATTGCGCCTAAATTTAGTGCCCCCCCCTCTCTTTTTAACCCTTTGAGCCTGAAAACTACAGGGGGGAGCCTGGGGAGCTTTCTTCCAGCTGCACTGTGAAGAGAAAATGGCGCCAGTGTGTCTGAGGGAGATAGCTCCGCCCCTTTTCCGCGGACTATTCTCCCGCTTTTTTCTGTATTCTGGCAGGGGTATTTTCCACATATATAGCCTCTGGGGCTATATATTGTGGTATTTTTGCCAGCCAAGGTGTTATTATTGATTCTCAGGGCGCCCCCCCCCCCCAGCGCCCTGCACCCTCAGTGACCGGAGTGTGAAGTGTGTGTGAGGAGCAATGGCGCACAGCTGCAGTGCTGTGCGCTACCTTGGTGAAGACTGATGTCTTCTGCCGCCGATTTTCCGGACCTCTTCTTGCTTCTGGCTCTGTAAGGGGGACGGCGGCGCGGCTCCGGGACCGAACACCAAGGACTGGGCCTGCGGTCGATCCCTCTGGAGCTAATGGTGTCCAGTAGCCTAAGAAGCCCAATCCGGCTGCAAGCAGGCGAGTTCGCTTCTTCTCCCCTTAGTCCCTCGCTGCAGTGAGCCTGTTGCCAGCAGGCCTCACTGAAAATAAAAAAAACTAAATCTATACTTTCTTTCTAAGGGCTCAGGAGAGCCCCTAGTGTGCATCCAACCTCGGCCGGGCACAAAATCTAACTGAGGCTTGGAGGAGGGTCATAGTGGGAGGAGCCAGTGCACACCAGGTGACCTAAAGCTTTCTTTAGTTGTGCCCAGTCTCCTGCGGAGCCGCTATTCCCCATGGTCCTTACGGAGTTCCCAGCATCCACTAGGACGTCAGAGAAATCACAGACTGAAGGATTTTTAGCAGCTTGGCGTACACATGTAATCGCACACTTGCATGGTGAATATACACTCCCCTTGGGCGGCGACTATCTGAACGCAGGACAACAATTTTAGCAGCCCAACAACCTGGTCTGAATCACCCTCTGAGTTTGTGCATACAGCAAAATAAATGTTCCTTTTTGAATAACAGTACCTGAGTTCATCAGTGTGAAGAGTGGTAGCTATTATGTGTGAATACTAACCTGAGTTAAAAAGCAGGTTGGGACTGAGTAAATGATGCTGTAAAGTGCTGAAGAGAATTGTGATGTATTGCAACTGGAACTGTGTTTATTGTGCCTTATCATTGGAAATCAAAAAGCTACTGTTCTCTGGAATCAGGAAAGATCAGCATTTGAATAGATTTGAGGGTTTGTTGTTTTTTTTGCCAATTCTGCTGGTAATAATCCAAATTGCTATTACTGTATATCTGTGTTTTAAAAGATTATTGTGTGTATACAGCATAGTATATTGAGACAATTGAGAAACTACATTTTTCCAATTTATAGCCAAAGAGGTGCTGCAGCAATTAAGATACAGAAGCTTGGTTTACTATTGGAAAGAGCTACTCCCTATTGTATATCCACTACTGTATTGTGTAGGGAATAATAAATCCTTTTTTTTTTTTACTGCAAATCCCCTGTCATATGTATGGTGATAATTGATTACATACATTGGCCGGCCCTATAACTCTGTCATCCTCCCACCCCCACCCGCCCTTTAATAAATCTACTGAATTATTCTATTTATCAAGACTGTCACATTATGTAATTTTATTGTGTTCATGGGGCCAGCCTCTCTGCTACAACTTTAGATAGATAAAACCCATGAAGTCATTGCCAAAAAAGGAAGATCCACTGTAGCTGCCATCTGAGCTGTAAGGTACCATCTACATCTAACGTATATGTGCCCTCTACAACAACCAGGGTCACACATTCTTCAGTAAAACCCCCTGCTTTACCTCAAACTTTGAACATCTGCCATCAATTCTATCATTAGGTAAACCCCAAGGCCCAAATATTAGCAGTGTGGTGGTGAGTCGACAACCTTGGTGGTCACACTGCTCCACAAACTTGCCTGTTATCACCTTGCTGTCCTATGTATTTAAAAAATAGAAGGATTTTTGAAACACAACATTTTTTTTACATAGCACAATACATTACCATTTCCTTTTGAACTTTTATTTCCTTTTATAGGAAATAAATGTTAAATGTCATAAGGAGACAGCAATTATCATGCAAAATCATGTTATTAATCAAGTCTCTAAACTGCTTCTGGGAATTGTGGCTGGATATAAAACCTCTATAAACCATAATTTATGAAAAAGTGTCATGCCCTGGTATGAATTCTCTCACTTTGTCTCAACCCCAAAAAATAAAAGGTCAGGTTAGGAGTTCAGTGTGTGTTATAATACTATAAAGCATGCATTTTAGATCAGCTCAAACAATTGTAAAATTATTTGATGTACTGTACACATTATTAAAACATGATGAACTGACATTTCTCCCCACAGTAATACAGAGCTATGGATAGAACACACACACACACACACACACACACACACACACACACACACACACACACACATTTTATATATATGTGTATGTATATATATATATATATATAGGGAGAGAGAGAGAGAGAGAGAGAGAGAGAAAACAGCTGGTCTGTTTACAACTCTTTCATAGGTTTGCAGAATCTTTCCCGGGCCTCTTGCCATAAAGTCCCATTGATAGAATCAAATCCTCTTGGGACAGACCATGGGTCGGATGTAGTAGCGCCCGAGTTTGGCGACTGTGTGGGATGCCGGCCGAACGCGGACGTTTTTTTAAAGAGGCAATCATGTACAAAGCTAAACCATACCTTGTACAAGATTGAACCTTTAAAAAAGTCTGATCTCGACCTGCATCCCACACAGCCGTCGAACTCGGGTGCTATTGCATCCTGCCCCATGTGGCTACCCCCTACTGGTCCTTCTCATGCCTACTTGCCTGAGAACTGCAGGCTCTCTTGGTGTATCCTCAGCTCTCACATGAGCTGAACGTAGGTGTGGGCACCCACTGTTTAATCCTGTCTGGAGGATCCTACAATCCCAGCACTAAACATGTAGCCCACTAGTAACGTAGGTTGATGCCATTATACCTATTCTTCCCCAACGCTACCTTGGAATGAGCCCTTACATGATGAAGTCCCACTTCAATTGCCTTATCATGGTTTCCATGTCTTTAAGACTATCATCCTGATTATTCTTTTGTATTCTCATCTTCCTTGATCTCTTTACGGTAGGACTTTGGGAACTTTACATATGGCTTTTATTTACTGCCAGAGTTTCTCCAACGCTCATTTACAATTCATTGCACATTATTGTATGTACTTTCTCCTTGATAATGTGCAGACTGTATATTGATAACATGTGATATGCATAAGCAATGCCTTCTCTCTTGGCAACTTCTTAGCACCTTTGTATTAGCACTTCATCCCTTTTATTTGTAGCATTTATCCATTTATAAATGTCTGCATCTGTCTTCCAAACTATGCTCTTGGGTTCTGAAAATTTCTCATTTAATTTCTAAACAGACTTCATTAGGTTTGACCTGTTTCCATTCTGCTTTAATCGTACAGTCTTCTTTATCCCCATTGATAACCTTCATCATACATAACATATAAGATAAAACATACAGTATAAGCTCCATATAACCTTCATCACAAAGGTCAACAGGTTATTAACCTCTTTTACGGAAAAATTACACACTTTGTCAGTTCTCAAACAGCAATCATGTTAATGTATTTCACTCCCCTCTTCTTTTGTTTGTCTTGGCACATAATTTTATAATCAGAGGTATTGTCCTCCAGTGCTTTTAGAAACTACCATTTGGTGCAGCTCATGTCAAGTTTGTTTTTCTATTCAATTTGGAACCTCCCTGAGAACTGATGATTAGAACCACACACAAACACTAGAGATGTACGGCTGGCACTTTTCGTGTTTTGTGTTTTGGTTTTGGTTCTAATTCCACTTTCGTGTTTTGGTTTTGGCTTGGATTTGCCAAAACCACCCTTTCGTGTTTTGGTTTTGGTTTTGGATCTGGATGATTTTTGATAAAAACATAAAAACAGCTAAAATCACAGAATTTGGGGGTAATTTTGATCATATGGTATTATTAACCTCAATAACATTCATTTCCACTCATTTCCAGTCTATTCTGAACACTTCACACTTCACAATATGGTTTTTAGGCCTAAAAGTTGCACAGAGGTTGCTGGATGACTAAGCTAAGTGACACAAGTGGGCAACACAAACACCTGGCCCATCTAGGCGTGGCACTGCAGTGTCAGACAGGAGGGCAGATATAAATAAAAAGGCTTAACCAAAAGATATAAATCTGCACAGGATATGACAATTATGATTCAATGATTAACGAATATGGTCAAAACCAACATACAAGCCTACTATGATAAATAATTCAGCAAATGGTTGGTGGTGCTCCCAGAAAAATAGTTGTGACAACTATAAAACAGGTATGGTCCTTTGAAGAAAAAAAGGCAAAAAGGCAACTATAGGCCTTTTCCAGGGCACACTTGAAAATTTGTAATGATGAATTTATTAAAACATGACTTTTATTATTATATACTTAAAAAAGAGAAAAGCGAGAGCAAGCGTCCATATTCAAGGAACATCAATGTTCACAAGTACTGATGTACTATAATGTAGGCGAAATGAGCGAAAATAAGTGGTCCCTCATTCAATGTAATGATATATTGCACTAATGTCCTCTATAATAGGAATTTAAATGGAATGAAGTCACTCCCTCGGGTCTAATATAATCAATAGATGCCAGGAACCTGCAATCAAGTTCCTGTCGTGGGTTCCAAAATTGTATTAAATATTGGAGAATAAAATACCTACGGTATCTAGTATTCCCTGGTAGTTTCCTATCCAGGTACTGACCAGGCCCTGCAGTGCTTGGCTTCCAAGATCAGACGAGTTTGGGCATACTCAGTGTGGTCTGACCTTTGGTAGATTTATCTCCTAGGCGCACTGTTTTCCGATTGTATTGGGACCCAGGATGTGAATCACAGAAAAAAATATATAATTTTTTACATGTAGGGTTTTGAGTAGTCAAAAGTCAGACTGTCAGAATGATATCCGTAAAATATCATTTGCATTTACTGAAGGTTGCACATTTCCCCTCATGGATGAATGTATCGAATCTACACATGCAGTATTATTGAATTAATGCTGAAAGTATATTCATAACATAATTATGGCAAACAGCAGATATGACTGAAAATGTTTTTTTTCCTCAAAAAAACCCCTTTGATATAAAACAATATCCTGGACAGGAAAACAGGCCAGTGATAATTACGATTATTGGAAGCAAAGCAATATTTGACAATCCTATGTAATTCAGGTACTGAAAATCCCTAATTGTAAACAAAATTACCACAGGCAATGTATGCCACTGGAGATAATCTGAATCAAAAGGTAAAGGTAAAGCAATATATTAATATCAAATGATGTAATTCAATATATTACCCAGTATTATAAATTCTGGGATTAATTAATACATAAATTCATCTGACCCCTGCATACAGATTCCTCTTTGTCCACCCTTACGTTATGATCATATATTGATAACAATTTTAATCATGCAAAATCATAAATGGTATAAATGAATCAATGTTGGAAGCCTCCACCACATCCCTGCTAACTGGGAATTATGTGGGGAATGCTGTGGCTGAAAAGGGGGAATAAATGAGGCTGGGTGAGAAAACCCGTTTTCTGGCCTGAGGCCGGTGGTGTCTTACCCAACCTGACGAGGGTAACTGTGAGCCAGGGAACAAAGTTTAGAGCCGAGGAGTGAGGCGCCAGCGGCCGCGGTCCGTACGACCGGAAGTTCGGGCACCGGAACTGGAAGTGACGCGCGTTTCGCTCTGAGAGCTTGGTCACATGATCGCCTCTTGCGAGAATTATACGGCAAAGTCACAGGAATTATACGCCAGTATTCAGATAATTATACGGCAATGTCATAGGAATTATACCCCAGTATTCCGAGAATTATACGGCAATATCACAGGAATTATACGGCAATATCATATGAATTATACGCCAGTATTCCAAGAATTATACGGCAATGTCACAGGATTTATACGCCAGTATTCAGATAATTATACGGCAATGTCACAGGAATTATACGGCAGTGTTCCAAGAATTATACGGCAATGTCACAGGAATTATACGGCAATATCATAGGAAATACACGCCAATATCACAGGAATTATATGGCAAAATCATAGGAATTATACGGCAGTATTCCGAGAATTATACTTCAATGTCACAGGAATTATATGGCAATATCATAGGACATATACGGCAATATCACAGGAATTATACAGCAATATCATAGGAATTATACGCCAGTATTCCGAGAATTATACGCCCATATCACAGGAATTATACGGCAATATCATAGGAATTATACGCCAGTATTTCGAGAATTATACGGCAATGTCACAGGAATTATACGCCAGTATTCAGAGAATTATACGGCAATGTCACAGGAATTATATGCCAGTATCACGGGAAATTTTTGGAAGTATCATAGGAATTATACACCAGTATTCAGATAATTATACGGCAATGTCACAGGAATTATACGCCAGTATTCCAAGAATTATACGGCAATGTCACAGGAATTATACGGCAATATCATAGGAATTATACACCAATATCACAGGAATTATACGGCAAAATCATAGGAATTATACGCCAGTATTCCGAGAATTATACGTCAGTGTCACAGGAATTATACGGCAATATCATAGGACTTATACGCCAGTATTCCGAGAATTATACGGCAATGTCACAGGAATTATACGGCAATATCACAGGAATTATACGCCAATATCATAGGAATTATACGGCAATATCATAGGAATTATACGCCAGTATTCCGAGAATTATACAGCAATGTCACAGGAATTATACGGCAATATCATAGGAATTATACGCCAGTATTCTGAGAATTATATGGCAATGTCACAGGAATTATACGCCAGTATTCCGAGTATTATATGGCAATGTCACAGGAATTATATGCCAGTATTCCGAGAATTATACGGCAATATCACAGGAATTATACGCCAGTATTCCGAGAATTATACGGCAATATCACAGGAATTATACGGCAATATCATAGGAATTATACGCCAGTATTTCGAGAATTATACGGCAATGTCACAGGAATTATACGCCAGTATTCAGAGAATTATACGGCAATGTCACAGGAATTATACGGCAGTATCACGGGAATTGTATGGCAGTATCACAAGAATTATACACCAGTATTCAGATAATTATACGGCAATGTCACAGGAATTATATGGCAATATCATAGGAATTATACGCCAATAGCACAGGAATTATACGGCAAAATCATAGGAATTATACGCCAGTATTTCGAGAATTATACGTCAATGTCACAGGAATTATACGGCAAAATCATAGGAATTATACGCCAGTATTTCGAGAATTATACGTCAATGTCACAGGAATTATACGGCAATATCTTAGGAATTATACGACAGTATTCCGAGAATTATACGGCAATGTCACAGGAATTATACGGCAATATCATAGGAATTATACGCCAGTATTCTGAGAATTATACGGCAATGTCACAGGAATTATACGCCAGTATCACGGGAAATTTTTGGAAGTATCATAGGAATTATACACCAGTATTCAGATAATTATACGGCAATGTCACAGGAATTATACGCCAGTATTCCAAGAATTATACGGCAATGTCACAGGAATTATACGGAAATATCATAGGAATTATACGCCAATATCACAGGAATTATACGGCAAAATCATAGGAATTATACGCCAGTATTCCGAGAATTATACGTCAGTGTCACAGGAATTATACGGCAATATCATAGGACTTATACGCCAGTATTCCGAGAATTATACGGCAATGTCACAGGAATTATACGGCAATATCACAGGAATTATACGCCAATATCATAGGAATTATACGGCAATATCATAGGAATTATACGCCAGTATTCCGAGAATTATACCGCAATGTCACAGGAATTATACGGCAATATCATAGGAATTATACGCCAGTATTCTGAGAATTATATGGCAATGTCACAGGAATTATACGCCAGTATTCCGAGTATTATATGGCAATGTCACAGGAATTATATGCCAGTATTCCGAGAATTATACGGCAATATCACAGGAATTATACGCCAGTATTCCGAGAATTATACGGCAATATCACAGGAATTATACGGCAATATCATAGGAATTATACGCCAGTATTTCGAGAATTATACGGCAATGTCACAGGAATTATACGCCAGTATTCAGAGAATTATACGGCAATGTCACAGGAATTATACGCCAGTATCACGGGAATTGTATGGCAGTATCACAAGAATTATACACCAGTATTCAGATAATTATACGGCAATGTCACAGGAATTATACGGCAATATCGTAGGAATTATACGCCAATAGCACAGGAATTATACGGCAAAATCATAGGAATTATACGCCAGTATTTCGAGAATTATACGTCAATGTCACAGGAATTATACGGCAAAATCATAGGAATTATACGCCAGTATTTCGAGAATTATATGTCAATGTCACAGGAATTATACGGCAATATCTTAGGAATTATACGACAGTATTCCGAGAATTATACGGCAATGTCACAGGAATTATACGGCAATATCATAGGAATTATACGCCAGTATTTCGAGAATTATACGTCAATGTCACAGGAATTATACGGCAATATCTTAGGAATTATACGACAGTATTCTGAGAATTATACGGCAATGTCACAGGAATTATACGGCAATATCATAGGAATTATACGCCAGTATTCTGAGAATTATACGGCAATGTCACAGGAATTATACGCCAGTATTCCGAGTATTATATGGCAATGTCACAGGAATTATATGACAGTATTCCGAGAATTATACAGCAATATCACAGGAATTATACGCCAGTATTCCGAGAATTATACAGCAATATCACAGGAATTATACGGCAATATTATAGTAATTATATGCCAGTATTTTGAGAGTTATACGGCAATGTCACAGGAATTATACACCAGTATTCAGAGAATTATACGGCAATGTCACAGGAATTATATGCCAGTATCACTGGAATTATATGGCAGTATCACAGGAATTATACACCAGTATTCAGAGAATTATACGGCAATGTCACAGGAATTATACGGCAATATCATAGGAATTATACGCCAATATCCCAGGAATTATACGGCAAAATCATAGGAATTATACGCCAGTATTCCGAGAATTATGCGTCAGTGTCACAGGAATTATACGGCAATATCATAGGATTTATACGCCAGTATTCCGAGAATTATACGGCAATGTAACAGGAATTATACGGCAATATCACAGGAATTATACGCCAATATCATAGGAATTATACGCCAGTTTTCTGAGAATTATACGGCAATGTCACAGGAATTATACAGCAATATCATAGGAATTATACGCCAGTATTCAGAGAATTATACGGCAATGTCACGGGAATTATAAGCCAGTATCACGGGAATTATATGGCAGTATCACAGGAATTATACGCCAGTATTCTGAGAATTATACGCCAATGTCACAGGAATTAAACACTACCCCTGGACTGATGCAAGACAACACAGCAAAACTGCAAGGGACTTATACAGCAGCCATCAGCACTGGGGACATATAGCAGCAGAGGACACCAACACTGTGACTGGCTGGACTGATGCAGCACAATACACTGACTACACTGGACTGGTCTGAGCAGCACAACACAGCACAAGACTCGTCACCCCACTATCTCGCCCCCACACAGACACTGAGGACGGAGACACGTTCTCTCACTACACTCTCTGAGACTGGAGGGAAAATGGCCGCGACGCGATACGGAATCCAAATCCCGCGAGAATCCGACAGCGGGATGATGACGTTTTGCCTCGTTCGGGTTTCCAAGTCAGGTGGGAAAACCTGAGACGGGCTTGGAACCGGGCTCAGAGCGTGAAGTTCGGTATGGTTCGGTTCTCTGAGACCCGAACCCTCTCATCTCTAATAAACACCATATAATTTGGAAAGCAAACTCTTTTATGTGGCTGTCCTTAGGAATAACAAGTTCACACTGTTTACTGATAGATACCATATAGCTTTTGTGAATAGCCTTCAAGTCTTTGCGCTTATTCTCCAGAGCCTGATTGATCTTCTCAAAGTTCACCTGTTTTGTATGCCCCAGCTGCTCATACTAATTTTGCATAAAGATGTTCGAGGTACAGTACTAAAGTTGAGCTTCTTAGCATTATTTCACACTTAGCGTTTTTCAAGTGCTCCATCTAAGCACACAATTGCTTAGTGAGTGTCTCTAAAGTAACATTTATATCCAAAGACTCCCGCCTTTGCTTTCCCTTTTGTGAAGACTGAAGTTCCCCAGCTGGGTTGGCATTTGAAGACCGGTGTTTAGGGTACCGTCTCCAGAATGCCAGCAGGGGGAAAGGGGTGAGTGCAATGAAGCCCCTTGCGGGCCTGCTGCACTCGCCACGCAGCAGACTTGGTGTCTAGCTGTGCTCGCCACAGGTTCTATTCCCACTCTTTGGCTGTTGTGGACACCCACAAGTGGGAATAGTCCCTGTTAGTCGGCATGCCAACTGTCAGGCTGTCCAGTGCTCAGGATTCCGGTGTCGGTATAGTGACTGGTGGTCTCCTGACTGCCAGTCACATAACTACATCCCCTCCAGATTCCTGGATCATTTATTATGTACAGTATCAAGAATTTCATTTGAACATTCCTCCTTAGATTTTATTCAGTGACAGATTTTACTTTTTCTTGCAGTTGGAAGTTTCCAATAAGCTTATTTATTCTATAATTACTAAAGATGAGTTCACTACAGCACAGACTGTTCTCCACTCCAGGGAAGCTTCATGCCCTATCTCATAATGGCCACTGAGATCTCTACTGAGAATATGTAGAGTCCATTTTTCTTTGTATATAGAGTGACATGGTGGAGACGGATGTCTTCTGCTTAGCGTTTATGAAAGACCTGATTAATATTTGCTATAAAGCTGTTCCAGCATCCCTGCACTGCTCACCATTAGCAACATAAACTCCCCTCCATTCCAGCATGCATGTAACAGTGAGTACAGCTGTACCTGCTATCTACCAATAAAGCACTACTTTTTTATTCTTTTTATTAAGTCTGAAGCACAAGAAACCCAGTGAGCAAATAGCATCCATATTGTGAAAGAAAGAGGTAACAGATATACATCCAAGACACCATAGATGACATGTATAAAGTACAGCAAGACAATTCGATATACAGTATATCAGTAAGAATCCCAAGGTCTGTAAAACAAAGCAATCATTAAAATCTAGAAATACTTTAAACCTATTATAGACTATAGTAGAAGTGTTTCAGAACACCACTGTTTCTTGATTTTCTTAACCCAGAAACTGTCAGTGCACCAGGGATTCTACTGGTGCACCAGTGAAACCTAAACAGTTTTTACAGTAAACAGGATAGGAAACTATCTGCTACCATATTGTGTAAACATGAGAGACATATGATCTGCAAAGTAACTGTCGTAAGACCCAAATGAATGCTCAGTTATACAAAGAAAAAAACAAAAAACAAAACTTTAAACCAATATGTGACAAGTGCAGTATAGTTGCAAGAAATTTATGATGTAACAAAATATAGTTATGCTAACAGTATGAACATCAGGTAATCGGTCATAGTGCTGTTTTAGTTGTCATAGCCAAGGGACTAAAATTGACCACCAGGAACAAAAAGTGTGACCCAAGGTATTCCATGAAGCACAAACCTTGCGTAGCAGTGGGGGTAGGGAAGCAATTACAAATAATTTGTATATGGGAAATACTATTAGCATAAAGATAGGAATATTGAGGCTGATTCCGACCCGATCGCATGCTGCACTTCCTCGCAGCGGTGTGATCGGGTCTAGACTGCGCATGCATGGTGTGCGCATTGCGCACGTGCATCGTTGCCCGGCAACGGCTGAGTACGAAGAAAGCGCTCGCAGCCGTGACCGCAAGAATATTGACTGCAGGAAGGTGTTCCGGGGCGGCAACTCACCGTTTGGAGCCATTTTTGGGGAGTGGTAAGAAAATTGCAGGCGTGTCCATGCGAACGGAGGGCGGATGTCTGATGTCAAAGCCGTGACCCTCATCGCTGAACACGTCGCACAGGGTAAGTATGTCCAGCCCTGGTCTTGTTTTGAGTGAAACTTTTTTAGCATAGCAGGGCTGCACAAGCGATCGCAGCCCTGCTATGCTAAAATACACTCCCACATAGGCGGATATTAGTTGATCGCACCAGCAGCAAAAAGTTGCTTGGTGCGATCAACTCGGAATGAGGGCCATGAGCAGGGCCGGTGCTAGGGTGTTCGGCGCCCTCCTGCAAAATATAAATTTGCGCCCTCCCATACTTTACGTGGCCTCTTGGGCCCCCGAGCTGCAGGAGAGCCGTGCACGCCTATGGATGTGAACTCTCTGCCCACAAACACTCTGTGCAGCGCTAGTTACGGCCCTGCACACAGACAGTGCCGTAACTAGACATTTTACCGCTGTGTGCAAGAGAGGGCATCGCCCCCCTCCCCTGCATGTAAAATAGGGGCAGTGCGCGCCGCAGGCACGTGCAAAAAATATAGGGGCGCGGTCAGCGTGCCCTTTTTACACATTACAGCAGCCAGCGTCCCCCTTTTTACACATTACGGCAGCCAGCGGCCCCTTTTTACACATTACGGCAGCCAGCGGCCCCTTTTTACACATTACGGCGGACAGAGTCCCCTTTTTACACATTACGGCAGACAGCGTCCCTCTTTTTACACATTACGGCAAACAGTGTCTCCCTTTTTACACATTACGGCAGACAGCATCCCCTTTTTAAATACAAACAAACACACACATCCACACACACACACACACACACACACACACACACACACACACACACTTTCTCTCTCACACTCTTTTTGCATCCCCTTACCACAATCTTGATGGCCAGATCTTCCACAGTCTGCTAACCTGGTCTGTGTAGCTCCGCTCCCTTGGTCCGTGTAGCTCCGCCCCTTGGTCCGTGTAGCTCCACCCCCATTTGTCAGACCGCAAACTGACACTCCTCTCACTGTCACAGGGGAGAGAGGAGAAGGAGTCATGCTGCCGGCGCTGCTGCGGCTGCCTGTCAGTGTGACAGGGCAGACGCAGCAGCCAGCAGCAGGGGGGACAGGACGGCGCTTCAGCAGGGATGCAGAGCAGTGAAGGCGCCTCTCCTGCCCGGCGCCTACCTGCACTGCATCCCTTTGCTGAGCGGGTAGCGCCGGGCCTGGCCATGAGCCTATAAAATCAGAAAAGTAACCGCTTATGTTATGGCTCCTAGGAGACCAGTAAAGAGAGATAATGTATGCTTTGTGTAGGGACCAATCAAATAGATCTGGTATCTGCTATATGCCTCACAATGGGATGAATCATAGGTAGCGTAGTGAGGGGATGCTCCCATCCCCATATAGCAATCTTGAATGTCATAAAAATGAGAATCAGGATTTGCCTCATTACAGTAAATTTTTGTAAGACCACGGTAAGATGGTGGAACAGAGATAAAACCCGCAGCCTCTCAGATAGTCATAGGCATAGAAACAGCAAATATAGGTCCAGAGCTATTATGAGTAGCATTACCAGTCTCCCAGTTTCTCTGTAACTCAGTCAGCGTAACCGGACAGGGAGCTTGTACTGTCAGATTTGCTAGGTCACACCATGAATCAGGGGATTGGACTTTTAAGTGGACTGGGCCGCGGTCGATCAGGTAGAGGCTTTCGCAGCCCAGCTACGGCCTTCGGCTGTCTGGCATGCACCGGCGCACTATGGTGCTGGCGCACTACGGCACCGGCACATGCGAAGTGGGTACCTGTTCACTCAACTGCGATAAGAAGTAGCACGCGAACGGGACAGAATGACCCCCATAGTGCAGCATCTCTTGAGAATATATGTTTCACAATCAGACAATTTGTCTCGCTAATTCAAACTCTGCAAGTTTTGTTTTTAAATGTTCAGTTAAAGAGTATTTTTCTGTCAACAGCAACGTTTGATAGACAGCTCTCTCTTGTGTACTCTGTTTCCCTCTGATATCCCTTTATCTATTCCCATAATGTTTCCACTTCTTGCTGAAGTATCACACATTTTTGGTTCATCTCATTAACTTCCTGCTCTTTCTGTTTTTGGTTCTGAGAAAACGCTTCAATTAGAAGCTAATTAAACATTATCTTTTCTTCTGCCTCTTGTTTAAATGATATTCTTAAGGAGGATAAATCACTGTAATTTTTCAGTGATATGCTCTTGCAGACTTCATATTTAAGCCAACTATCTCTTCCACTAGCTTATGTTTTTGCTCCACCTGATACAAAATTCTTTCATGCAGAGCTTTATTCATATCATCACTGTTGCAAATATGTTATTGGTCATGTTATATTGTACAACAGTTAAATATCTTTAATTTCAATAAATGAACCCTAGTGAGTAAACTGCAACTGATGCTACTGTACATTTGGAATACCGGATGGTGGGAAAATCTATGTTGTAGAAAGATGACATGCTGGAAGATTTATGTAATGCCCATTCTGTCAACTTGGATTAAAAAGAAAGATAATTTATGATTATTTGGCAAATTTGCAAATAGGTAGGATGTATATGATAACTCATATTTCATATCACAATTAGGCCTATAAAATTGGTTTACTGGTACCTGAAGAATTGTCACAAAGCTTCTAACTTTAGTGAAAGGATACCTTCCTCCCCACATGTTCCTTGTGTATTCTTGCAAATATAATTATTATTAGCTACATATTTTGGTAAGATATCATATGATTTCATATGTATATTGGGCCATGGTCTAAGGAAATTTTGTAAAAGAACTTCCATATTTGCATCAACAGGCCAAAAAAGATTGTCCTGATTGACTGATCTGGCCAGTAAATACAAGAGAAGAGGGGAAAGTGAGAAGGATGAAGCTGGATAAGTGCCATGTGAAACAAACTGTACTCTTTTATAGCCTAGGGTAGTGTTTCTCAAACTGTGTGCCTAGTGTTTCTCAAACTGTGGGAGTGGGAAACTTGTAGAGGTGCCCTAGGTTGGTCGACCAGGACCAATTCAAATTATATATGGTCAATGTAATAGGCAAAACCAGTGCTTGTGGCTGCCAATCATAAAATATGTGGATAAACAGAAGCAAATCTTGTCCCTCACCACATAACTAACACTAAGGATGACATATAAACACAATTTTCTTAATTTAATATTTATTTTTAATTTCTCAATAAGAAACTTTTGGCCTAGGGATGACGTGAAAAACTTTCTAATGCTCTAGGGTGCCGTGACTCAAAAAAGTTTGAGAACCACTGGCCTAGGGGGTCTATTGTATAATGAGACATTGATCATCCTTTTTCAGCAAGCCCTGCCAGCAGAAACCATACTTTATAAGTGTACTGACATCTGCATTTTAATCCTAATTTTAGAGCTCTTGTGCTATTACTTTTTCATGATATGTTATTTTGTTGTCATTGTTGTTGTACTTAAGCATTGTGGATATTTTTCTATATTAAATCATAACATGTAATAATGCCCTGATCATGTGTTCTTATAATCTCATGTGTATAGATAGTTTGGGATTTTTCTAATGCTACATAGCTAACAACTGAAGAACTCCCTAAGGGCAAGTCTTTGAATCAAATCTTAATGGTGGTGGTGAATGTATTGATTGTGTCATAGGAAAGGGAGATTTTAACAATTTTTACACAGACTAGGTGGTTGTTTTTGATTAACTCTTTATCATACAAGTGTCGTTCAAGTCTTAGGGAAGATCTTGGTCGTGACAGTCACATCCATACTGAGTCCATTCCAGCCAACCCAACAGCACAGCTTTACAATGACCTAGAAGCATTTTTAGCTTTATTTCTCTTCTGCATTTTAGAAGTCTTCTTTTCTGGAACACTGTAATGCGGTGTCTTTATTTATACAAAAAATGCTTACCCTAGCTCGCTCTCAAACTACCGTCCCATCTCTCACCTCCCAAATCCCTCCAAGCTACTCTAGAGACTTGCCTACACTCATGTGACACACTTTCTTAACTCACAAAACAATTGGACCCAAGTCAATCAGGCTTTCGGTCATAACACTCCACAGAGACAGCACTGACTAAGGTAGTGAATGATCTGGTCATTGGTAAGTTGAAAGACCATTACTCACTTCTATCTCTCTGCTGCTTTTGACAGTGTTAACCACTCTCTTCATACAAACACTACAATCCTTAGGTCTTCAGGACACAGTCCATTCATGGTTATCATACTACCTATTTAATCACTTTTTTAGTGTTAATTTCCCTAAATCCACCTCCTCTTTGCAATCTCTATTATCACGAGTAGCGCAAGGCTGTCTTAGGTAATTTTCAATTTATACCACATCTCTTTGCAAATTATTCAGCTCATTTAGATTTCAGTATCATCTCTACATGGATGATACTCAAATCTACCTTTCCTCCTCAGATTTGTTACCATCATTGGTCCATGTCACTGAATGCTTCTCTGCCATTTCATCTTGGATGTAATCTCGGCACCTCAAACTTAATATTTTCAAAACAGAATTAATTATATTTCCCTCAGCCAATAGTAGTTACCAACCTGATATCTCTAGCACTGTTAATAACTAAACAATCAACCCTACCCCGCAAGCTCCCTGTTTAGGTGTCATCCTTGACTTTGAACTGTCCTTTGTTCCTTATATTCAATCTGTCTAAAAATTAAAAAAAAAACATGTCCAGATAGACAAGACACTTAAAAAAACTTTAATACATGCTCTCATTATCTCCCGCTTTGATTATTGCAATACTCTCCTTACTGCTTTTCCCAAAAATAGACTCACCACTACAATTAATTTTGAATATAGCTGCAAGGTTATCTTTCTTGCTAGACGTTCATCGCCTATGAATCAGCTATGTCGGTACCTCCATTGGTTACCTGTATTCTACTGTATTATATACACAAGGCTATTAACTAAACTGCACCAACAAACATCTCTTTGCTTATTTCAAAATATTACCATACCCAACTGCTTCCCTCTTCAAAATATTTACGTCTCTCATTTACCCTCGTTATTTGCTCTCCTTCATGATTGCATACTTTCTTGGAATGTCCACCCACACACAATAAAATTCTTCTCTAGTCTCCAAACCTTCAAGCATTCCTTGAAAACTCTTCAGGTAAGCTTATCAAATTCCAGAACCACCTTCATAAATTTTCCTATCCAATTATAGCCCCACTGTACAGTCCACATATATCCTCACATATTTTCTCTTTCTTCACTTTTTTCTATCCTCCTAACCCCAGAGTAACATTGCTGTGTGACTATTTCATACAGCCCACCAAGAATCTTCTCAATCTGATGGACCATTATGCAATAGATAACACCTATCCTTGTCTGCACAAGATCTGCATCTCTCATCCACCCACACTGTTCACTCTAATTCACAATTACAGGACTTTTTTGGGGCTGCATCAACTCTGTGGAATGCCTTCTCATGAACAATAAGATTTTCCTCTAGTCTCCAAACCTTCAAGCATGCCCTAAAAATTGAACTCTCCAGACAAGCTTATCAGATTACAGATCCACCACATAACCTTCATAAGCTATTACTTACCCTCTATACAGATGACACATAACCTCAAATTTTTTGTCTTTATTCACTTGCACATCCTCCTGACCCCAAGCCTTTACAATCTGGCAGAGCCATTATGCAATAGGTAGCACCTATTCCTTATGTTTTTTTTCTATTTCCCTGTTGATTGTAAGGCTACGAGCAGGGCCACCCTACCTCTATGTCTCTCTGTATTACCCAGTTTTTTTCTATTATAGTTGTTCCAATTGTAAAGCACAACGGAATATGCTGTGCCATGTAAAAAACTATTAATAATAATAATAATAATAATACCACCAGAGTGCAGCAGAGAAAGTTTTAATTTGTCTCTCCAGGCACCGCATATGGTGGAAAAGAGTGCTGTCTGAGCAGCATCATTGCTGTTTGCCACTTTAAACATCCCTTTATACTGTAGTTTTTAAATCTGTTAATAATATTTTTTTTAACCATGGAAGACAGGTAACTATAAAAACTACAAATTTGAATTTGATGTGCTGTACACATCAGGTTTACTATGAAAGTGCAAATGTGACACAAATGGTAGAGTGGGCCCCATTTGTCAGAAGTTATATTCTATAGAAGAGAGCAGTGTTGGTACAACACAAGCTAGTGGACATGTGACTGGAGTGAGTAGAACATACAGATAGGTGCAAGTAAGATTAGCTAGGAGGGGAGTTTGAGAAAGTAAGCAGAGAAGTTTTTAAAAAGTATTTCCTGCAGGGTAGGAGGTCCTATTATTGATGGTAGGTATGGTTGATAGCTACAAGAGAGTGGGAGAGATATAAGTTTTAGACAAATTGAGGAGAGAGAGATGTAGTGAATTTTGTGAGGTCAACAATGTATGAAGTGATGGAGCAGATGTTGAGTGGTAAGAGAGGAAGATCAGTCTTGCAGTGAAAAAGTGGAAAAATAGGTGAGGTGAAGATAAGATAGTAGGAGGTTGCTGTAATCAAGTAAATAATGAGGAATAGATATGGATTTTACTAATGTTTTGAGTGACAAATGGGAGTATTCTGGCAAGATATCCAATGATGAGGTGACAATACAGGTGAAACACAGAAAATTAGAATATTGTGCAAAAGTTAATTTATTTCAGTCATTCAACTTAAAAGGTGAAACTAATATATTTTTATAGACTCATTACATGCAAAGTGAGACATTTCAAGCCTTTATTTGTTATAATTTTGATGATTGTGTCTTACAGCTTAAGAAAACCCCAAATCCAAAATCTCAGAAAATTACAATATTACATAAAATCAATAAAAAAAGGATTTTAAATACTGAAATGTCAGCCCTCTGAAAGATATAATCATGCTTATGTACTCAGTAGTTGGTTTGGGCCCCTTTTGCATAAATTACTGCCTCAATGCGGCGTGGCATGGATTCTATCAGCCTGTGGGACTGCTCAGGTGTTATGGAAGACAAGGATGCTTCAATAGCGGCCTTCAGCTCTTATGCATTGTTCGGTCTCATGTCTCTCATCTTTCTCTTGGCAATGCCCCATAGATTCTCTATGGGGTTCAGGTCAGGCAAGTTTGCTGGCCAATCCAGCACAGTAATCCCACGGTCATTGAACCAGGTTTTGGTACTTTTGGCAGTGTGGACCGGGCAGGAAGCATGAAGTGCTCTAAAATGGCCTGGTAGACAGCTGCATTGACTCTGGACTTAATAAAGCACAGTGGACCAACACCCAGCAGATGACATGGCTCCCCAAATCAACACAGACTGGACTTCAAGCATCTGGTATTGTGTGCCTCTCCATTTTTCATCCATTCTCTGGGACCTTGGTTTCCAAATGAGATGCAAAATTTGCTCTCATCAGAAAATAGGACTTTGGACCACTGAGCAACAGACCAGTTATTTTTTTCTTTTGCCCATGTAAGACGCTTCTGACATTGTTTGTTGTTCAGGAGCGGATTGACAAGAGGAATACTACATTTGAAGCCCATATCCAGGATTTGTCTGTGTGTGGTGGCTCTTGATGCACTAACTCCAGCCTCAGTCCACTCCTTGTGAAGCTACCCCACACTTTTGATTGTTTTTTCCTGACAATCCTCTCCAGGCTGCAGTCATTCCTGCTGTTTGTGCGCCTTTTTCTACCAAAACCTGGTTCAATGACCGTGACATTACTGTGCTGAAGCATCTTGGTCTTCCATAACATCTCAACAGTGCCACAGGCTGATAGAATCCATGCCATGCCACTTTGAGGCAGTCATTCATGCAAAAGGGGCCCAAACCAAGTACTGAGTACATGCATGATTATACTTTTCAGAGGGCCGACATTTCTGTATTTAAAATCCTTTTTTTAAATGATTTTATGTAATATTGTAATTTTCTGAGATTTTTGATTTGAGGTTTTCTTAAACTGTAAGCCACAATCATCAATATTATAACAAATAAAGACTTGAAATATCTCACTTTGCATGTAATGAGTATATATATAATATATTTGTTTCACCTTTTAAATGTAATTACTTAAATAAATTAACTTTTGCATGATATTCTAATTTTCTGAGTTTCCCCTGTATATTGTAAGGCAATGAACATGTAGTGTGAAGCTAAAGCTGGAGTCAAAGCAAAGGGTTTATGGCCATGAGAGAAGATGTATAAAGAAAGAAAAGTAAAGGGTCAATATCTGAACCATGATGAAGCCCAAGGATGAAGCCCAAAATCTAGACAGAGTTGCAGGGAGGATGTGTCATTAACAGAGACAATGACAGAGCATTCAAAAATGTAGGAGGTGGTGAACTAGGGGAAAACTGAAGAATAATAGGTGTGGTTCAACTATATTGAAAGTGTCAAAAAGATCATAGAAGTTGAGTAGGGATAAGTGAACCTTTGGCATAGCAAAAACTAGATCATTTGTGACTTTAGTAAGGACAGTCTTCTAATCATATCAGACACTTGATTGCAGAGGCTTGAGAAGAGAATGAGCATAGAGAAAGTGGGTCATTTGGTTGTACACAAGCTACTGAAATACTTTTTGGAAGTAAAAGGGAGTAAAGAAAGGGGGAAGTAGCTAGAGACAGAGATAGGATCAAAAGATGCTTTCTTGGTGGTTGGAGTGATAAGCATAAGTTTCTTGATGAAGGTGATAATGCCAGTGAAGAGAGATTGAAGAGGTGTGCAAGGTGCAAGCATTGGTTGTGAGGGCTTGGAGGAGTTTCAAGGGAACAAGATCAATTGGGAAGAAGAAGAAGAAGAAGAAGACGAAGAAGAAGACGAAGAAGAAGAAGAAGAAGAAGAAGAAGAGAGAAATATTATGACCAGTGATATCTCAAGAGGTGGGGATGCAGCTCAGTCCAAAATTCAAATCAAGGAGTCACATCAACTGGTAGTGAGCTACAGCTGGCAATGCTTTGGTAGTGTTTGGGGTGGCAGTTGGTATGGATCTCATATATGAATTTTGGACTGTGCTGCAGACCCACCTCTGGAGCCACCACTGGTAATGACCTCATCATCAATAACAAAAGAGAAAGAACAGAAAAGGAGTAAATGAGTGGAGAATATTTGTTTGAGGTGATTGAACTGATGAAAGGAAATTTCTAAGAATGTGTCAAAGGAAAGCTTGTGGATGAGTTCAAGTGATGACCAGAGTTTGAAAGCAATGACAATGTGACTAGAGCAGAATCTGCATTAAAGACCAGGTGAAAGACTAAAGCTAGCAATGTGACAAATATGTATGTTTTATATAAGAAACTTGATCGCCTAAATGAAAGCTAGTATGAATCAACTAAAAAAGTTAAATAGTAATCAGTAGGCCAAAGGTGCTTTAAAAAAGCATGACAATAGTTCAGGTATTGAATGCATGGCTAATTAAGGAGCCACCAATCATATAAATCTCAATATAAGTTACTTCTCTTGGCCAAAATAAGATGGAAAGTGTTGTGAAAATGTGAAGAAAATATTTTCCAAAAGCTAGGATAAGCATGGCTGAACTGTCTATGGACAGGAACCACATGGATGTGTGAGGCAATGGTCAAAGGATGAACACTTATCTTATGTTGACTGGTGATTGTTCAAAATTCAAATCGCTCTAGCTGTTTCATAGCAGGAATGATTTATTGATGACTTTCAAATGTATAACTTGCTAAAGCATTCAACACATATAGACAATTAATTTATATAAATTAAAGAAAAAAACAAATAAACAACACTATGCAGTATGGAGGAATATCAACTGCTGCTGCTCTACTGATACTGCAATCACTAATTAACAAACAGAAACACAAGAAAAATAGGAGCAGCTCTAAGTAGTCTTTTTAAAATGTTTATAATTCCATACAGTAGTAGATGCATTCATCTAGAATAATCAGCTACTGTATAATATAATCTATGTAAAATGCTAATTTATCAATCTATAAATAAATAAATAAATTTAACAATTGACCAAATATTTATTGTAACAGAATAATATCTAAACTAACATAAACCTGCACTAACATAATAAATTATGTCAAGAAGAAATTGCATATAACCATAACACAGCTTTATGGGGAAAAATGATCAACAGAAAACAGTCAATTATTGTGAAAACATCAAATTAATACAATTAATTTTAGGACAAGAAGAATTTTGTTTCACTTGGTTTTCCCTTACAACTATACATTAAAGACATTATGCTTTGGAATATTTTTACTTTTGGATTAAAAAGAAAACTGGTTTGGATTTCCTTTTCTGCACTTTTTTTTTTGTAAATTGGTGAAAGGGGAAAGTTTCTTTAAATGTTATACTATATTTGTTTAGGACATTTTATTAAACTGGGAATCCCTTGGGCACTAAATTGCTATTCCCAGGATCCCAATATTCCGTGATACTCACCATCCGTAGGTGCTGGGAAGAGCCCAATGAATTTTTGTTATGGGGCTTAAAGGGGTAAATTTACTAACAATTGTGTTTGGTCCACAGGCATATGTGAGAGTTTTTCAAAATCAAACACTAATTTATTAAGAATCATGTTTGGCAGAATATGTTTTCCGATGGTGTATGCAATCATGTTTAGTCCGAATTGTAAAGTCCTACCTGTGAGCGACATGTTTTGAGAAGCCTGCAATGATCAGTGTGCTTGGGAAGAGGAGGGCACACATTAATATTCTGCTTTTTAACACATTCTTTACTTCTACACAAAAAGAAGCATTGCACAGAGCTTCTTTTTGTGTAGAAGTAAAGAATGTGTTAAAAAGCAGAATATTAATGTATGCCCTCCTCTTCCCAAGCATAACCAGTCCAAGGTTCCTTAAGCCAGCCCTGCTTAAAACAAATATGGGAACAAATATGTAGAGGTCCCCTGTATTTTAAGAACACCTGGCTCTTGGAGCCAGCCCTGGTTCTAAAAATTAAATTTGGGTCCAAATTCTGTAGAGGTTCCCTGTACTTTTAGAACCAGCACCAAACTCCACTAACAGGGGGTAATGCCACTGCCATGGAACAGACCTGACGGAAGCATCCCGCCCAAAGCATTAACCTACCCCCCCCCCTCCCAACTAGTCAGCACAGGCCAGGGATTTCTTGAGAAGTGGGCCACCCCAATAACGGGGTCCACCCTCTCAAGTGTATACCCCTCTCAAGTGTAAAAAAGGCATCAGCACATAAACAGTGTATCAGATTAATGAGCCAATGCATAACAGTGATGGGATCAGTGGGATCCAGCTGATGTAAAAGCAGGGATGTTCCTCCCTCTCCCCACCCCATAACCCTCCCTACCACAGCCTAATCCTAACCTCCCCCCTTGGTGCCCCGGAGGTGCCTAAACCTAACCACCCAACCCATGTGCCTAAACCTAACCATCCACCCCCCACTGCAACCTAACCCTTCAAAGGGGAATGCTACCCTTAACCCCCTGGGACGCAGCCTAACCCCCCGGATTGCAGCCTAAACCTAACCCCCCATGCGCGACTTACCTCTCCAGCATGCAGGGTGTCTTCGTTCGGCATCCCGGTTGTTGGGATTACGGCGCCAGGATGGTGCACCCTTTCTGGATGCTGGTGTCAGCATTCAGAATAGGGTCAGGATTCCGGCATCGTATTCTGCCTGCTGGGATCCCGACAGCCGGGATCCTGACTGCTTCCCACAGTGATATCTGTTTTCACATGAGATTTTCATTTTTGATGCAAATACAATGCCAGTTGGTAATTGGTCTAATCATGATTAATCGGAGCTGGTCTCACAGCAAAGCAAAGCTAGCAGTATAGATTACTATAAAAAATTTTTTACATGCTACAATATTTCATTTTATTTTGATTATCATTCTTTACATTTTTACTGAAAAGTTTCAATGTGCAAAGTAAGTGATCAAGCCATTGCATATTTATATTATCACAGAGAATCCTGTTTCCTAGTGTACCGTATGCCATTTAATTGATTTTATTCAAATCACGGTAAGGGATCAGAGTGCTATTTGTGTGGTAAACTTGCCTTTACCTACCTGAAATGTATTAATGCATGAGTTTGTTTCTTGTCTTAACAATGATCTGCCTGGTCTTTTGGACTCCCGCTTAGAATCTATGAATAGCCTAATGTGGTCAATAGAAAATACCAGCCTTCCAAACTACACATTCTCTCTCTATCCACTGGTAATGCTCCTAGTAGCACTCCACAATACAAGCTTTCCTTCTAAAGATTTCTTTTGAAGTCTAATTTACATTCCTTTCATCTTCTCCAAGGTGGATTTGATTATCGCTTCATTCACCTTCAAATAACTCACTCTTTAGTCTTCAGCATCTTTTAGACAGATAGATGACCAATCGAGATGCATTATAAAAAGTCAGCAGATAATTTTGATTTCCCAGCTATATTTATAGGAAGAAATTGATTTTCTTCAATAACTGTCAGTATTTGATAAGAAACAATTTATTAATAGGTCCGTATGCTTTTGTTTCTTTAAATCTGCGGCCATTAAACTACATTTTTCTCCCCTCTTCTCTGATATGGATCATTTCATGTTTGCTTCATTTCCCATACGGTGCATGCTATGTTACAATCCATCTTCTATATTTGGCAGTTGATGGCAGCTTAAAAAATATAAAAGTATGAAGTGCCTGAGGGCTGGTTTTAATGAGAATCTCTCCTAACTTTCTTTTTTATTTCCTACATATGATTCTGCAGCAAATAAAATGTACCCACTGCTTCCATGTTTTAATTTTTTCCCCCTCAATGTCCTTTTATTTTTATTTTCAGCATAAGGATTTGTAACTTTATTTGACACTTCGGTAGATTTAAAAAAAATATATACTATATTGCATCCTGTATTCTATCTTCATTGTCATCTTGGTTGACGAAGGTGTCTCTTTATCACCTGCTGCAGCAATCCCAATTTAGACTGAAGAGTTAGTGCAATAACAAAATGAAGCATCTGTAGTCCATGGGCACAGGCACATACCTACTCCATGAGTGTCCTGTGTATACCAGGTGGTGCTGAGACTTTAGTTAATTGACATTGTCAATGTTGTTGAAAATTGTACATCATTGTTATCTATTATGCCTACCTGTAAGCCATCATTTTTATCCTCCTCATCTCGTACGTATACACATGTAGAAGATGCAAACTGTTATCATAATCTAGACCATATTATAATACAGAAAAAAAGAGAAAATGCAGGTACACAGTCTAAGCACTAAGAACACTAGTAATCAGTATAATTCTAATAACCTCTGCAATATAACATGGCGTAAATTTGAAGTACTTAGCATAATTTTTTACCAAAAGTATTGGTTCACCTACCATGGCCAGGTGACCTCCTCAGGTGGGTCCATAACTTTCCCAAGGTTCAAGTGAAGAACACAGGACAGTATTTCACTGTCCTTCATCCATTATGCTAAATTTGAAAACTAATAATTAAATACCAATTACTGATTAATGGTTTATTATGTACTTTAAACAAAATTTAAATCCTTCCTATCATAACATGTTATGACTGAAAATAACCACTTGCCTGGCATGGTCACAATGTTTGCAGCCACACCAGGCAGTGCATTATCTAATCACTGCTGATCGGTCAGCACAGCAGGACACACCCAACCAGTGGCTGCACAGCGAAGCAGCCGCTCAGGAAATGTAAATTAAACTCCCCCAGCCTTCTAGCATGTACCTGGTGGCTGCTCAGTTGAGCAGCTGCTGAGAAAATCAAAGTTGCTATGGTTGCGATAGATTAAATATATGTTCTTCACATAATTCACTTAAAAAACGAGTTTTATGGTTAGAACTTACCTTTGTTAAAAAACTTTCTGCGAGGTACACTGGGCTTCACAAGGAATGGACAATGGGGTGTAGAGTAGGATCTTGATCCGAGGCACCAACAGGCTCAAAGCTTTGACTGTTCCCAGAATGCATAGCGCCGCCTCCTATATCACCCCGCCTCCCTGCACAGGATCTCAGTTTTTAGTTAACCAGTCCAATGCAGTAGCAGGAAAAGAGATGACAACGGTTAGTAGCCACAACACCGCATTCTAGCGACAGGAGATGTGTCAGTGGCTAATGCCATACCAACCCAAAGAAGCTAAGTGCATCAGGGTGGGCGCCTTGTGGAGCCCAGTGTACCTTGTAGAAAGCGTTTTAACAAAGGTTAGTTCTTACCATAAAACTTGTTTTCTGCTGCGGGGTACACTGGGCTCCACAAGGAATGGACAATGGGGATGTCCTAAAGCAGTTCCTTATGGGAGGGGATGCACTGTAGCAGGCACAAGAACCCGGCGTCCAAAGGAAGCATCCTGGGAAGCGGCAGTATCGAAGGCATAGAACCTTATGAACGTGTTCACAGAGGACCACGTAGCTGCCTTGCACAATTGTTCAAGGGTCGCACCACGTTGGGCCACCCAAGAAGGTCCAACAGACCGAGTAGAATGGGCCTTAATGTGATCAGGAGCAGAGAGACCAGCCTTCACATAAGCATGTGCAATCACCATTCTAATCCATCTGGCCAGAGTTTGCTTGTGAGCAGGCCAGCCCCGTTTGTGAAACCCAAACACAACAAAAAGAGAATCAGATTTCCTAATAGGAGCAGTTCTCTTCACATAGATACGGAGAGCCCGTACCACATCCAAAGATCGCTCTTTGGGAGACAGATCAGGAGAAACAAGTGCCGGAACTACAATCTCCTGATTAAGGTGGAACGAAGAAACCACCTTAGGTAGATAGCCGGGACGAGTCCTAAGAACCGCCCGTTCATGGTGAAATATCAGATATGGGGAACTACAGGACAAGGCACCCAAATCCGACACTCTTCTAGCTGAAGCAATAGCCAGCAGAAACACCACCTTAAGGGAAAGCCACTTAAGGTCAGCTGAACCAAGAGGTTCAAACAGAGACTCTTGTAACGCCTCCAAAACCACCGACAAGTCCCAAGGAGCCACAGGCGGAACATAGGGAGATTGGATATGCAACACGCCCTGAGTAAAGGTATGCACATCAGGTAAGGTCGCAATTTTTCTCTGAAACCACACCGGCAAGGCAGATATTTGAACCTTGAGGGAGGCCAGACGCAGGCCTAAGTCCAGGCCCTGCTGAAGAAATGCCAACAACTTGGCTATACTAAACTTGGAAGCGTCATAAACATTAGATCCGCACCAAACAAAGTAAGAATGCCAGACCCTATAGTAAATCCGAGCCAAAGTCGGTTTCCGGGCCCGCAACATAGTTTGAATGACCGCCTCAGAAAACCCTTTAGCCCTTAAGATGGAAGCTTCAAGAGCCACGCCGTCAAAAACAGCCGGGCTAGGGCACTGAATGAGGAGGTCTGGGCATTGTGGAAGTAGAATTGGACGCTCTGACGATAGGCATTGCAGGTCTGAGAACCAGTGCCGTCTGGGCCACGCAGAATTCCTTTTTTTTTGCTTGAACTTCCGAATTACCCTGGGTAGGAGTGACACCGGAGGGAACACGTACGGCAGCCGAAACCTCCATGGTACCGCCAGCGCATCCATGAATGCTGCTTGTGGATCCCTTGTCCTTGCTCCGAAGACCGGAACCTTGTGATTGTGTCGAGACGCCATCAGATCTATGTCTGGAAGGCCCCACCTTTCCACTAGGGGTTGAAACACTTCAGGATGGAGGCCCCCCTCGCCGGCATGCACATCCTGACGACTGAGAAAGTCCGCTTCCCAATTCAGGACTCCCGGAATGAACATTGCTGATATGGCCGGTAGATGGCGTTCTGTCCACTGTAGAATCCGTGAGACTTCCTTCATTGCTAGTCGGCTTCGAGTTCCACCTTGATGATTTATGTAAGCCACTGTGGTGGCGTTGTCTGACTGTACTTGAACAGGACGGATCTGAATTAAATGCTGGGCTAGGTTCAGGGCATTGAAGACCGCCCGCAACTCCAGAATATTGATCGAGAGGAGGGACTTCTCCTTGGTCCACCGCCCCTGAAGGGAGTGTTGCTCCAGCACCACGCCCCAACCTCTTAGACTGGCATCTGTCGTCAACAGGACCCAGTCGGATATCCAGAACGGACGGCCCCTGCACAGTTGTTGGTCCCGGAGCCACCAGAGCAGCAACAGACAGACCTCTCGAGTCAATGAGATCATTTGAGACCTGATCCGGTGAGGCAGGCCATCCCATTTGTCTATATTCAGCCTCTGGAAAGGGCGAGAGTGAAATTGAGTGTACTCCACCAGGTTGAATGCTGAGACCATGAGGCCCAGCACCTGCATCGCCAAATGTATCGACACTTGCGGATGAGATAGGAAGCAACGAATCCTGTCCTGAAGTTTCAGGACTTTCTCCTGAGACAGGAACAACCGCTGGTTGTGAGTGTCCAATAGTGCTCCCAGGTGCACCATGCTCTGAGCAGGGATCAGGGATGACTTCTTCCAGTTGATGAGCCACCCGTCGGCTTGCAGAAACCGGACCGTCACATCTAGATGACGCAGGAGAAGTTCTGGGGAATTTGCCAGGATTAACAAGTCATCCAACTACGGCAGTATCCTGACCCCTTGACGGCGGAGTACCACCGTCATCACCACCATGACTTTGGTGAAGACTCGCGGAGCCATAGTTAAACCAAAAGGTAACGCCCGAAACTGGTAATGGAGGTTGCCAATTGCAAATCTCAGGTATTGCTGATGTGACGCTGCTATAGGAATATGCAGGTAAGCATCCTGTATATCGAGGAAGACCATGAAGTCCCCAGGTTCCAAGGCCAGAACTATAGAGCGAAGGGTTTTCATCCGGAACTTTGAAACCTTTCCAAACCTGTTCAATGCCTTGAGGTTGAGAATGGGCAGGGAGGACCCATTCGGTTTCGGGACTAGAAACAGCGGAGATAGTACCCCCGGCCCCTCTGCGCAAGAGGCACCTGTACTACGACTCCTGTATCCAGGAGGGTCAGTACCACCGAATGTAGAGTGTTTGCCTTTGTCTTGTCCAACGGGACATCTGTCTGGCAAAATCGATGAGGGGGTCGGTTTTTGAAGGCTATGTCGTAACCTCGAGTGACGACTTCCTGTACCCAGGCATCTGAACTGGTCTTCAACCATTCCTGGGTATACCCTAGAAGACGGCCCCCCACCCTGGGATCCCCCACAGTGAGGCCGGCCCCGTCATGTGGCAGACTTATCTGTCTTGGAAGCTGGCTGTCGGGCCGCCCAGGCTCTTTTGGGCTTAGGCTTACCAGGTTTGGAAGTGCGGGCCTGCTTGTTGTACGCCTGACCTTTTGCTTTACCTGAAGGACGAAAGGGGCGAAAGGAAGTACCTTTAGCCTTCGACACAGAAGGAGCAGTACTTGGTAGACAGGCAGTTTTGGCAGTAGCCAAGTCAGTCACAATCTTATTTAAATCCTCCCCAAACAGAATATCTCCCTTAAAAGGGAGTACCTCCAGGGTTTTCTAGAGTCCAGATCCACAGACCAGGATCTCAGCCACAATATCCGGCGAGCCAGGACTGACATAGTAGAGGTCTTGGCTGCCAGGATACCGGCATCAGAAGCTGCCTCTTTAATATAACGAGAAGCTGTGACAATATAAGACAAGCATTGTCTAGCATGGTTAGAGGAGATTTCAGCATCTAACTCCAAGGCCCATGCTTCAATGGCCTCTGCAGCCCAAGTAGCTGCAATAGTGGGCCTTTGTGCAGCACCCGTGAGGGTGTAAATCGCTTTCAGACAACCCTCCACACGTTTTTCCGTAGGCTCTTTTAGAGACGTGACGGTGGTGACCGGTAGAGCTGAGGGAACCACCGTCCTAGCCACATGTGAGTCCACTGGAGGAGGCGTTTCCCAATTCTAAGACAGCTCCGGTGTGAGGGGATAGCGAGCCAGCATCTTCTTTTGAGGCACAAACTTCGTACCTGGGTTTTCCCAGGGTTCCTGACATATATCAATTAGGTGGTCAGAGTGAGGTAAAACTTGGTTAATCACTTTCTGACGCTTGAACCTATCTGGTTTCTTTGGAGGAACGGATGGCTCGGGATCATCCGTAATCTGTAAAATTAACTTAATAGCGTCCAAAAGATCAGGAACATCCACATGTGAACCACCCTCCCCATCAGCCGTATCTGAGTCAGAACCTGTGGGGTCAGTGTAAGTGCCGTCTTCATCTGACGAGGTGTCAGTGACAGCAGTGGATTGTGAGGAGACAAGCATTCGCTTAGAGTACCCCTTGGACATAGGCGAGCGACGGTCAGACTTTTTAGTAGTGTTTATTTGAGCAGATAAATCCGGCCATGGCGGGTTAGCTGCAGGGACCACAAACGGTTGTACCGGCATTGGGGGTCCCATAGGGGGTGTTAGTTTATGAACTAGCGTATGCAGAAGTGTGGAAAAAGTGGCCCACGATGGGTCATTATTTGACCCCGTTGCCACCGTCCCACTGGGGGGCAAGGAGCCTCCAGAACCAGAGCCCAAAGCTGCTATATTCTCCTCATACGTATCTTCGGCTTCAGCAACACCGGCAGTGTGTTCAGCCCCAGAACCGAAGCAGACATGATATAACTTGCAGTATCAGGTAACACAGTACAATTTGTCAGCAGCACAATACCTCTAGCACAAACCCCTGCGCAGTGTAGTCAGCACCAGCAGAGATAAAGGAGAGATATGGTGACTAAATCACAGAGAAAAATACACAATATAGTATATCTTTGTGAAAATCCTATATTAGATAAAACCTGATGCACCAAGCCCCTCAGGTTATAGAATATAGGGATAGCAGGTTGAGTGAAAGACACGAAATGGACACCACTCAGCTATCAAATGCACACACAAATAGTCACAGTCTGTACAATGCAGAGGTTATTACTAACAATAAAACTGCACTGGACTAGCTTATACAGCTATATAACAATAGATATAACAGTACACAGTAAGAACTGGATGTATATCACAGGGTAATTGTACTAGGAAACCCTGACTAAGTGCACTCTTTCTTAACTAACACTGACTAAAAAAGGCAGGTAGAATACTTAAGTGTCTTGTAAAGTCACAGCACTGACAACCAGGCGGCTTTACATAGGAGGATTTTCCCAAGCAGTCCCAGGAACAGTGAGCTGAGGGATAATGGCGCCACAGACACTGCCAGGGAGTGAGGGAGAGACATATAGATATGCAGCTCCAGGCGGGAACATTTGCAGAAAATGGCGCCCTGGGGCTGGGGGAGGGGCTTCAGGTCCAAGCTCAATCCCCCTGCTGGCAAAACCACCGGGTACTGCGGGCTCTAATAAAACGGTTTATAGAGAAAATCTGACCTGTCCCATGCCCTTGTGATCTAGAGGGATCGCCTGTATAGCCACAGTGTCCACCGCCAGCGCACGCGGCCCGCCTCCCACTGACCGCGCCGGATCGTGATAAAGACCGGGTCCCGCAAGCGGGACCCACTTACCACCTCCCGAAGCGTGGCCACGCGATCCCGGAGAGCCCCCGTCGTGTGTGCCTGACAAGAAGAAAACCGGAGCCTCCTGCTGTAGTTACCCAGCAACCAGGGCTCAGGAGTGTACAGCGCCGCTGGGGAGAGCTGGAGCTGCAGGATTGACTGTCCACTGACATGTAACGCTGCTGCTGCCCTTGAAGTCTTCACTTTTTTCCTCAGAAAAAAAGCTCTTCTTACGGCTGCCTGGAGCAGCCCCTCTGTTAAGTGCCTGCTACTGCAGCACCAACTACAAAACTGAGATCCTGTGCAGGGAGGCGGGGTGATATAGGAGACGGCGCTATGCATTCTGGGAACAGTCAAAGCTTTGAGCCTGTTGGTGCCTCGGATCAAGATCCTACTCTACACCCCATTGTCCATTCCTTGTGGAGCCCAGTGTACCCCGCAGCAGAAAAATGTTTTGGCTTTGTGCAAATTTAAAAGTAAGCTTGCGAGCAGGGCCTTGCTACCTCTGACTGTTTGTTTATTACCCAGTTTTGTTGTATCATTGTGTCCAATTGTAAAGCGCAACGGAATTTGCTGAGCTATATAAGAAACTGTTAATAAATAAATAATAAATAAAAGTATATCCTTTTATGATATTTTATATATTTTTGATATAAACTTTCACTGCCATACATTGCAAGATTGTTTTTCAGTTTCTATTTGTTTTTATGTTTAAAAGCATTTTATATGTATTGACAGTCTGTGGGGCTGCTTTAGTAATGTTTTGTTTATTAGTTTGCCATGGCCGCACAGCCAGAGCCAGTGATGTCACTTCCAATGGAAGTGGGGTCTGTTCCAGGAAGTGGCCGGAGTTGTGGGTAGTGTGGCTGTGGCAATCACAAATGAGGGGAACTTGTAGGGTAAGTGCATTTATATTTCACTGCTTGTATCACTTTTTTGATATGCTGATGAAAAGGAGTATGTCCCTGAAGCGCTGATGAGTTAAATACACTTTGATATTCAGTCAATATGCGGGATGTGATTGCATCCGAGATTGCCGTGGTGCTGGATTCCTCATGTACAAGGGAAAACCATGCCTTGTAAGTGATTGCACCTTTAAAAAAAGTCAGAGATCATCCAGCATCCCGCACCTCTGTCGGACTCGGACTCCATTACATCCCGTACTCTAAGTGTCACCTTTCTTGAATGTGTGCAAAGCAGGGCCGCAGTCCCCTGAGGAGATCACCGGAACAAGGAACCCCTTGGTGGGCACTAGAGTGCTGGAGCATTTGGTTGCAGTGTATTATATATATACTATATAAAAAAACAACAGTACTACTGCTTGGTGAGCAACATTTTAGCGCTTGTCAGCGTTTTTATCAAGCCTCAATACAATGTGCACAATCCACAGGTTTAAATACCCTCCACCTGCAGCCTGTGGTAATCACCATGCCTCCATGTCCAATTCACATGAAGTGTAAGTGGTCACCATGACTACCTCGACAACAAAACAAGACCATAGCATATAACACACAAAACACATAATTACACATATTAGACGTGTTAAAAATATTACAAAGATCGTGCAATAAAACAATGTTAACAATAGTTTGGTCACATACAAAGTATATTATAGTATCCATTATAGAAAAACATTCCTAGGTGAACCTTATCACTTTTATTGTATACTAAATCTACTTATGCAATATATCCAAGATACTGTATCAAATGTACGCTGTCTATCCAAACCCAATGATTATCTACCCGTTGTATTATATGAAGACATGCATCCCCAGATTTTCATTTAACCCTTTAAGGGCCAGGGAATCTAATCTCATTATCCATTCTATTTTTTTGATATAATTATAATTATAACTATATAAGAGAGCGCAAGGTGCTGAATTGATAAATACAATTTATTAAAATGTTTAAAAATTTTTTAAAATTTTTAAAATTTTAAAAAAACATTTTAAACATTTTAATAAATTGTATTTATCAATTCAGCACCTTGCGCTCTCTTATATAGTTATAATTATAATTATATTAAAAAAATATACTGTGTTTTTAGGTGTTACAGACACCTTATATGGGAGCTGCAGTTTATGTACTAATATATTAGTGTGAACACATTTATTTTATTTTATTTTATTATAGCGCCTGTATTGATTTTGCTTTAATAGTAACGTCAATTAGTTGTTACCTTATCCATTCTGCCTCCCTTCATAATAGTTTTGCAGATCTATCACCACCTCTAAATGACAATGGTACATGATCTATAATGCGGTATCGTAGGGATGACAAATTGTGCTTAGCCTCTAGAAAGTGGTGTGCTATGGGTTGAATAGTGGCACCTGTATTAATAGCCGCTCGAATGGTTGTTCGATTTTGTGCCATCCTTTCCCGAAATGTTACTTGTTTTGCCGATGTAGATTTTAGAACATGGGCAGGTAGTAATATATACTACAAAGTAGTGATGTGCACCGGACATTTTTCGGGTTTTGTGTTTTGGTTTTGTATTCGGTTCCGCGGCCATGTTTTGGATTCGGACGCGTTTTGGCAAAACCTCCCTGAAATTTTTTTGTCGGATTCGGGTGTGTTTTGGATTCGTTTTTTTTTTACAAAAAACCCTAAAAAACAGCTAAATCATAGAATTTGGGGGTAATTTTGAGCCCATAGTATTATTAACCTCAATAACCATAATTTACACTCATTTTAAGTCTATTCTGAACACCTCACACCTCACAATATTATTTTTAGTCCTAAAATTTGCACCGAGGTCGCTGGATGGCTAAGCTAAGCGACACAAGTGGCCGACACAAACACCTGGCCCATCTAGGAGTGGCACTACAGTGTCAGGCAGGATGGCACTTCAAAAAAATTGTCCCCAAACAGCACATGATGCAAAGAAAAAAAGAGGCGCACCAAGGTCGCTGTGTGACTAAGCTAAGCAACACAAGTGGCCGACACAAACACCTGGCCCATCTAGGAGTGGCACAGCAGTGTCAGGCATGATGGCACTTCAAAAAAATTGACCCCAAACAGCACATGATGCAAAGAAAAAAAGAGATGCACCAAGGTCGCTGTGCGCTAAGCTAAGCGACCCAAGTGGCCGACACAAACACCTGGCCCATCTAGGAGTGGCACTGCAGTGTCAGACAGGATGGCAGATTAAAAAAATTGTCCCCTAACAGCACATGATGCAAAGAAAAAAAGAGGCGCAATGAGGTAGCTGTGTGACTAAGCTAAGCGACCCAAGTGGCCGAAACAAACACCTGGCCCATCTAGGAGTGGCATTGCAGTGTCAGACAGGATGGCACTTCAAAAAAATTGTCCCCAAACAGCACATGATGCAAAGAAAAAAAGAGGCGCAATGAGGTCGCTGTGTGACTAAGCTAAGCAACACAAGTGGCCGACACAAACACCTGGCCCATCTAGGAGTGGCACTGCAGTGTCAGGCAGGATGGCAGATTAAAAAAATTGTCCCCAAACAGCACAAGATGCAAAGAAAAAAAGAGGTGCAATGAGGTAGCTGTGTGACTAAGCTAAGCGACCCAACTAGCCGACACAAACACCTGGCCCATCTAGGAGTGGCATTGCAGTGTCAGACAGGATGGCACTTCAAAAAAATAGTCCCCAAACAGCACATGATGCAAAGGAAAATGAAAGAAAAAAGAGGTGCAAGATGGAATTGTCCTTGGGCCCTCCCACCCACCCTTATGTTGTATAAACAGGACATGCACACTTTAACGAACCCATCATTTCAGCGACAGGGTCTGCCACACGACTGTGACTGAAATGACTGGTTGGTTTGGGCCCCCACCAAAAAAAGAAGCAATCAATCTCTCCTTGCACAAACTGGCTCTACAGAGGCAAGATGTCCACCTCATCATCATCCTCCGATTCCTCACCCATTTCACTGTGTACATCCCCCTCCTCACAGATTATTAATTCGTCCCCACTGGAATCCACCATCTCAGGTCCCTGTGTACTTTGTGGAGGCAATTGCTGCTGGTGAATGTCTCCACGGAGGAATTGATTATAATTCATTTTGATGAACATCATCTTCTCCACATTTTCTGGAAGTAACCTCGTACGCCGATTGCTGACAAGGTGAGCGGCTGCACTAAACACTCTTTCGGAGTACACACTGGAGGGAGGGCAATTTAGGTAGAATAAAGCCAGTTTGTGCAAGGGCCTCCAAATTGCCTCTTTTTCTTGCCAGTATACGTACGGACTGTCTGACGTGCCTACTTGGATGCGGTCACTCATAAAATCCTCCACCATTCTTTCAATGGTGAGAGAATCATATGCAGTGACAGTAGACGACATGTCAGTAATCGTTGGCAGGTCCTTCAGTACGGACCAGATGTCAGCAGTCGCTCCAGACTGCCCTGCATCACCGCCAGCGGGTGGGCTCGGAATTCTTAACCTTTTCCTCGCACCCCAAGTCGCGGGAGAATGTGAAGGAAGAGATGTTGACGGGTCACGTTCCGCTTGACTTGACAACTTTCTCACCAGCAGGTCTTTGAACCTCTGCAGACTTGTGTCTGCCGGAAAGAGAGATACAACGTAGGTTTTAAATGTAGGATCGAGCACGGTGGCCAAAATGTAGTGCTCTGATTTCAACAGATTGACCACCCGTGAATCCTGGTTAAGCGAATTAAATGCTCCATCCACAAGTCCCACATGCCTAGCGGAATCGCTCTGTTTTAGATCCTCCTTCAATGTCTCCAGCTTCGTCTGCAAAAGCCTGATGAGGGGAATGACCTGACTCAGGCTGGCAGTGTCTGAACTGACTTCACGTGTGGCAAGTTCATAGGGTTGCAGAACCTTGCACAACGTTGAAATCATTCTCCACTGCGCTTGAGTCAGGTGCATTCCCCCTCCTTTGCCTATATCGTGGGCAGATGTATAGGCTTGAATGGCCTATTGCTGCTCCTCCATCCTCTGAAGCATATAGAGGGTTGAATTCCACCTCGTTACCACCTCTTGCTTCAGATGTATGTGCAAAACATGGGACGTGCTGGAATTTGCCCAGATGTAATGCACGCACAATATTGCTGGCGTTGTCCGATGTCACAAATCCCCAGGAGAGTCCAATTGGGGTAAGCCATTCTGCGATGATCTTCCTCAGTTTCCGTAAGAGGTTGTCAGCTGTGTGCCTCTTCCGGAAAGTGGTGATACAAAGCGTAGCCTGCCTAGGAACGAGTTGGCGTTTGCGAGATGCTGCTACTGGTGCCGCCGCTGCTGTTCTTGCTGCGGGAGGCAATACATCTACCCAGTGGGCTGTCACAGTCATATAGTCCTGAGTCTGCCCTGATCCACTTGTCCACATGTCCGTGGTTAAGTGGACATTGGGTACAACTGCATTTTTTAGGACACTGGTGACTCTTTTTCTGAGGTCTGTGTACATTTTCGGTATCACTTGCCTAAAGAAATGAAACCTAGATGGTATTTGGTAACGGGGACACAGTACCTTAATCAAGTCTCTAGTTGCCTCTGAATTAACGGTGGATACCGGAACCACGTTTCTCACCACCAGGGCTGCCAAGGCCTGAGTTATCTGCTTTGCAGCAGGATGACTGCTGTGATATTTCATCTTCCTTGCAAAGGACTTGGACAGTCAATTGCTTACTGGAAGTAGTACAAGTGGTCTTCCGACTTCCCCTCTGGGATGACGATTGTGACCCCATTGTTTAGGGGTACATTTTAATAGTATATACTTCTTACCATTTTTATGGAATTTTATGTCCTGTTGGAAATACATTTTTGGATTATTTTATGAAATTTTGGACTTTGGGTTTTTTACCTTCTGATATACTGGATGAGGATTTCCTGGGGCGTTGAAGAGAACCCTGGGGACACACAGAGAAAGAAACCTTTCAAGGCACATAGGGCCTTACTCCAAGGTGAGCACGGTGTATATGGGATAGGATCTGCTCCGATAATATATATGCAGAGTGTCCTATGGAAAACGAAGTAAAGTAAAGAAACCATTCAAGGCACATAGGGCACATATATGAGGTGAGCGTCCTTTATTTAGGAGGGGTGAGATCCCAGGGACCAGACGTACTAAGTGATGCGGAAAAGAAACCTTTTGATGAACATCCCCCATTGAGAGGAGGTCAGTCCAGAGGTGCGAACAGCAAGAAGGAGTTCATTTAACACCTTGAGGACTCTGAGTCTCAAAAAGATTCTCATATATATATAAAAATTGTTTGTATTGTGCTCAGTCTTTTTTTGGTAGCGCTTGTGGACTACTCAGATTTTATGGTTGTGAATGTAAAATTGGATGTGGTGTATCCTAGAGTTTTAGTACAAAGCGGCTCCATAGGCGCAAATTACATCCTTCCTTGTTTTTTTTGTTTAGTATACTTGACGACACAGAGGTAGGTACAGCAGTGGCCTTCCGTACCGTACTGCTATATATACTGGTGGTCATTGTGTCAGCAAACTGCAAAACTAAAATACACCACAGGTATAGAATGTAGATGGATAGTATACTTGACGACACAGAGGTAGGTACAGCAGTGGCCTTCCGTACCGTACTGCTATATATACTGGTGGTCACTGTGTCAGCAAACTGCACAACTGAAATGCACCACAGGTATAGAATCTAAAAGGATAGTATACTTGACGACACAGAGGTAGGTACAGCAGTGGCCTTCCGTACCGTACTGCTATATATACTGGTGGTCACTGTGTCAGCAAACTGCACAACTGAAATGCACCACAGGTATAGAATCTAGATGGATAGTATACTTGATGACACAGAGGTAGGTACAGCATTGGCCTTCCGTACTGTACTGCTATATATACTGGTGGTCACTGTGTCAGCAAACTGCAAAACTAAAATGCACCACAGGTATAGAATGTAGATGGATAGTATACTTGACGACACAGAGGTAGGTACAGCAGTGGCCTACTGTACCGTAATGCTATATATTATATACTGGTGGTCAGCAAACTGTGCAAATCTGAAATGCACCACAGGTATGGATGGATAGTATACTTGACGACACAGAGGTAGGTACAGCAGTGGCCTTCTGTACCGTACTCCTATTTATTATATACTGGTGGTCAGCAAAATTATGCACTGTACTCCTACTATATACTGTCTACAATGCAGCACAGATATGGAGTGTTTTTCAGGCAGACAACGTATACTGGTGGTCACTGGTCAGCAAAACTCTGCACTGTACTCCTCCTATATAATATTATACTGGTGGTCCCCAGTCCCCACAATAAAGCAGCACACTGAGCACAGATATGGAGTGTTTTTCAGGCAGACAACGTATACTGGTGGTCACTGTCAGCAAAACTCTGCACTGTACTCCTGCTATATAATACAGCTGCTCCCCAATCCCTACAATTAAGCAGTGTGAGCACAGATATATGCAGCACACTGAGCACAGATAAGGAGCGTTTTTTTCATGCAGAGAACGGATAAAACTGGTGGTCACTGATCAGCAAAACTCTGCACTGTACTCCTCCTATATTAATATACAGCTGCTCCCCAGTCCCCACAATTAAGCAATAAGTAAAGCAAGCACAAATATTTGCATCAACAATACACGGAGAGGACGCCAGCCACGTCCTCTCCCTAACATTTCCAATGCACGAGTGAAAATGGCGGCGACGCGCGGCTGCTTATATAGAATCCGAATCTCGCGAGAATCCGACAGCAGGATGATGACGTTCGGGCGCGCTCAGGTTAACCGAGCCATACGGGAGAATCCGAGTATGCCTCGGACCCGTGTAAAAAGGGTGAAGTTCGGTGGGGTTCGGTTTCCGAGAAACCGAACCCGCTCATCACTACTACAAAGCGACTTGGGCATGTCAGACGATATCTTATAGTGCATTTCATTCCTGTATAGGGATGGTCGAAAGCAGGTCCCATTTGCAAAAAGCCACACGTGGTACAATTGGGACAGTTAAAACAACCATTTTTGGGTTTACCCAGAAATGATACATTGGTTGTCTTACCCATCTGTGTTACATTGTTATGTATAAGATAATCCCGCAAGTTTTTACCCCTGCGGTAGCAGGTCATAAGGGATTTATTATATAAGGCCCCTAAATCCTTATCGGACGTGATTACGGGCCATAAGGATTTTGCTTTCTTGTTCATCTCCAAAAAGCAGTTAATGGAGCTGTTGAAAGAGGAAGAGGAAGAAGAATTATTTATGTAACTGGCCTAGTGGTATTGTCAGTAAGTGTTTAAGCCAAACAATTTTCAATATATCTTAATCATGTGCAGATCTGGGGATGTGATGTCATTCGCAGTGCCCCAACCACTGCTGCATTACTGATATGGTGCTTTTTATTTTGGGGCCGGGATGGTGAGGAAACATTCCACAAAATAGGGCTTAGCTGGTACCGGCAGCATGATTTGGCTGGACACCTGAGGGTTACTGAGATGTCCGAAGGTCAAGCAGTTGTTCAGATGCTGCACCTACAGATGCAGCAGTGGATCAGAGAATCCGCCAGTGGGAATCTTTTTAAGATGCCACCTCACGGCTTTAGCATAATTCGCAGAGCCGCTGCATACAAAGATGCAGCGGCTGTGCTATAGCGTCCACCTCTAAATCAGCCCCAAAGTTCACTAACACTATGTTATCGTAAATACGGGCCATACAGACCAGCACATAAACACATATTAGGAGGCATATAGCTTGTTTCTATTGAGTAATGTACGCACATTTTACTTCAAACTCTACATTCCGATCCCCATAGATGCCTTACAGTGTCTTCTTAATCAATATAACTATTAATCATTATCCATGCTTACAGACACACGTACCAAAAATAAATTATTCTTCCTACAGTAATGTGCAACTGGAAAAAAAATGTGTTTTACTTTCTGGACAAGCAATAGAAACATACAGTACTTACATATAAGTAATTAGAGAGATCAATATAGTTATATTGTATAGAATACACTGTTTCACTTCTAAACCCTTCAGGTTCCTACCTTTCAACTCAGCATGACTTATTATACTATATATTATAAAGTTGTGCTCCATGCTGCTAGTAAACTCAATAGACTGACAATGATGCTGCTTTTAATTCCATTTCCAGTTGTTTTTCTTTTAGTAAATAATGAAGTCAGGTCTTAAAGAAAACTTTCCTTGATCACCATGACACTCTTGACCTGTAGTTAGTTGTAGATATGGCAATTAAACACCCACAGTCCTTAGCTCTAGTTTATTCATCTAAGAATGTGGGCTTGAATAAAATGAAACCCAGAGCTGTCACAAACCTTGGTTGCAGTATAATCGGCCTAGGAGAATTTTGCAGTGATCTGATCTGTACATTTTTGCTGTGTCAACTGAACTTGAAAGCAGAGCCGGATTAAGGGGGGAAGGGACAGATGCTCAGCACCCCAGGCCCCCCGGTTCCAGGGCCCCCCCAGCTGAAGAATACATACTGTTTACCAGTGACTGTTGTAAGCCATGGAGGCACCGCAGTGCTGGAAGAGATTATGAGCCTGCTGCGCTGTCACTGCACATGGGCCCTCATTCCGAGTTGTTCGCTCGCAAGCTGCTTTTAGCAGCATTGCACACGCTAAGCCGCTGCCTACTGGGAGTGAATCTTAGCTTATCAAAATTGCGAATGAAAGATTCGCAATATTGCGAAAAGACTTCTCTGTGCAGTTTCTGAGTAGCTCGAGACTTACTCTTCCAGTGCGATCAGTTCAGTGCTTGTCGTTCCTGGTTTGACGTCACAAACACACCCAGCGTTCGCCCAGACACTCCTCCGTTTCTCCAGCCACTCCCGCGTTTTTCCCAGAAACTGTAGCGTTTTTACACACACTCCCATAAAACGGCCAGTTTCCGCCCAGAAACACCCACTTCCTGTCAATCACATTACGATCACCAGAACGAAGAAAAAACCTTGTAATGCCGTGAGTAAAATACCAAACTTCATAGCAAATTTACTTGGCGCAGTCGCAGTGCGAACATTGCGCATGCGCAATTAGCGGAAAATCGCTGCAATGCAAAGAAAATTACCGAGCGAACAACTCGGAATGACCACCATGGTGACCTGGTCGCGGTAACATTGATTGTGCAGCCGCATCCACAGGGAGATGCACAGAAGAAGCAGCGGCTGCAGCATGAAGTTCCCCATCGATAAACAGAAGCAGCGGTAGCAGCACACAGCAACCCCTAGCCCCCATCACCGCCGTATCCAGACTGCAGCCGGCTGACAGGAGGAGAGGAGGAAAAAAATACCCATCTTGGACAGGTAAGTGCCGGAGCGGTGCTGCTGGGGAGGATGATGGCAGCATCGGATAGTGTTCTCTCTCCGCTCTGCGCACTGTGCACTCTGAGGGTCCCATTGAGGAGCAAGGCCCCAGTGTGTGCCTTTGTGAGGAATGGAGTGTTAGCACTGTCTGCCTGGGACTCTGTCTGGCCTCCTCTGCTGTGTGGCAAATAATGCCCCCCTTTCCTCAGCAGTTTGACATACACACATAAGCATTAAGGGAGCAGGGAGGCACTACAGAGAAGCAGCATTATATATATAGCATTATACATGGATGCCATGCTGACGAGGGAACAGGCAGGAGTAGTGGGGTGGACTCCCCCTGTCTGAAGTGCCCTCCCCCCAAGGCTTAATCCGGCCCTGCATGAAAGCACACAGAAGCATATTGAATGTTTGCTTCCTAAGGGGACTATTCATTCAGCAGTGAAAAGAGTGGAGAAGTGAGCCTGTGGAGAAGTTGCCCATGGCAACCAATCAGATGCTCCTTACAATTGTATAGTATGCAAACTATAAATGTTACTTCCATGCTGATTGGTTGCCATGAGCAACTTCTCCACTGGCTCGCTTCTCCACACTTTCCACTGCTTCATGCTTCATGATAATTATTTTCACACTAGGGGCCACCATCCAATTGAAGTTCCCCATAGCACCCATTTCTCAATTATCGTGGATGTGTGTGCTCCCAATTCTCATGCTATGCAATTGAGAAAAAACTGGACACAATAATTTTCCAACAAGTGCCTGGGGGAAATTTTTTAATAAAAGTAGAAATCAGTTTGTGCCCCAAAAAACTATGAAATAAATATTAGGTAACTACAGAACTAGATTTACAGCCACACCTAGGTAGTTAAATAATCACCCTTTTAAATATCAGGCATTAATGGGATCAAAAGTGTTGGCTTCTTAAATTATTCCTGTAGAACCTTATTCAATTCTCTGTGATGTGCGGCAGCAACAATTTGTGGTAGAATATTGTACTACAGCATCCACAATTTTCCTGCAATTTTCTAATATTCTATCACTATTAAGAATAATAAAGAAAAATAATAAAGCTTGGTACACACTAGATGATGCTGATGACAGCAGCGGGGAAGCAACGGTGGTGGCCATGATGCCCTCGCTAGCGATGTATTCCGTTGGCCCTGTATGTAGGGTCGACAGAGGATGTCACTGACAACGCGCAGGAGTATGCATATTCAGCGTCACAGCAGGTACACAATGAACGATGTACCTGATATGTCAATCCGATCCATGAGATTGGACGACATATCGTCTAATGTGTACGCAGTTTAAGGGAAAATTAGCCAAAGGGTGCCCTATCCACCCATTCTGACTGTATTTCACACCCATCATCCACCAATGAAATCTTTAAAACTTGCAAATTGAGGCCTTAGAGAATTACGAACACATTCCTCCACTGAGCAAATGCTGTTCATTATCACTTGGGGACTAAATCTACTATAAACATTAAGTCAAACCACATGATTTTGAGTTGGATGTATGCCCGTTTGGTTATTATAAAATGTACGAGTTTGTATTGCGCATGCTCACTCATATGCATGTATGCAGATTTTGTAGACAAAACAATAACAACGCAATACAAAGTGCAGACAGTACCAAGGAAAAATAAGTCATGTGAGACTATATATTAATGGAAATTTTTTTTATTGCTATGCAGATTCTAAAACCAAAACAAAAGGTGGGAAATATCCATATACAGTATAATTATGTATTATTTATTAACAGTTTCTTATATAGCTCAGCATATTCCGTTGCGCTTTAATACATATATCTCCATAAATTAGTGTTTATGTTTATGTGACCAGCGGCTAGGTGACTGGCGGGATCCCGGCATCTGACAATCCTGCTGGTTGGCTATTCTCACTTGTGTGTGTCCACAACACCCATAAGGTGGGAATAGAACCTGTGGCGAGCGCAGTGAGCCACCGAACCCGCTGCGTGGTGAGCAGATCGAGCCTGCAAGGGGCTTCGTTGCACTCGCCCCCTGCCAGCCATCTAACTGTCGGGATCCAGGCATCGGTATTCTGACCACCGGTTTCCTGACCGCAGGGCAAACATACCCAACGCGGTAAATTGTGGGTAGGAAAAACACACATCTTATACGGGGAATCCAAATAGAGGAGTAGCTATTTAGTGAGTGTTAGAAATGTCTCTAGAAATAAAGTTCCTTTATATGAACAGAAAAAGATAATTACCAGTTCCACATATACAGTCCATAAAGAAGGGAGTGGTTGACACAATTCACAGGCGGAAATTAGATGCTGACCCATACTTTTAGATTGGCAGATACCCAAAACAGAGGGGAAAGGTCTAATGTAATGGTGGTTTTCACCAAGGACCCCCACAAGAAGGTTTGGGCTTTGCTGCACCTGTCATGCAGGTTACAGCTGTCTGTGTTCCATAGTTCGAAGCTGGTATACACTGGTGTCGGAATGGGTATATGGCTGTGAGGTGTATAATAGCAGAGTCAACAGACTAGATCGGAACGGAATGGGAGACTCGGGAGCAGTGAGGGGATCCAGGAGCAGGACACAAGAATGGCAAGACCGGGACAGAACACAGGGGTGGCAGGAATTAGGAACAGGAAACAGAGATAGCAGGAACCAGGAACAGAAAACAGGGGTGTCAGGAATAGGGAACATAATTTCACAAAGAAGCATTGTGTCTACACCCTGGGGTAAGGTGTTCAGAGACTCCCTGGAGTCAGTGTTCAGAGACTCCCTTTTATAGAGAGAAGATTCAAATTTCACACCAAATGTGACATCACATTTGTCACACATTTCCATTTAAATTGAGAATAGGTCGGTGCCCTATGGAAACAGCGGCCACCTGACAAACACGAAAAGGTCAGACACCAGCAGAGGGGAATGCCGCCCACCACTATGTCATCGTGATGGTCGATGACAGACCCCTACCTGCAGCGGGACCACAGCAGCCTTAGGAAGCCAGCACTGCAGGATCTAGAAATCGAGCTCTGGTATCTGGTAAGCTATGACAGTGGTGAAGTACCAGATGCATAAAAGAATCTCTGCAGCTATATGCAGTCCCATGCTGATGTTGAAAAATCTTGAAAAATATTTCAAATGGTGAAATACCTACTAATAGGACCTTCATGGAAAAGAAACTTTCTAATATTCCAATGATCCAACAGTAAAAGAGAATCACAGCCACATAGGTATGTACATACAAGCTCAACGGAATATAGGCCTAATGCATTTCCCTGTACCAGACAGCTTCATTAGAGGCATATAAAAATCCTAAAATGGCACTCTGGCAATTCACCACTCCTTTCTACATGGGCTGTTAGTGGCCATAAGGAAAGCAGGGTAAATAAGACAGTGAATAAACACTGCCAGTAAATGTTTTCGTTTTCTCAGATAATCAGATCAAGTGTCTTCTTTTATACTTTGAAGCCTTTGGTTAGATCCTGAAGTCGCATGACTAGGTTAATAATGTTTTTTTGTTTCTGGTTTGTCTGAGTCTGAGCTGCTTTTCTCTCAAAATACTAAGGTAATGTACTGCCTAATTTCCACTACAACTTTATAAAATAACAATGTAGAGTACAGTGTTTATAACTCAATGCATATGGGTAAAGGTTTTAAAAGGGTAATCATTTAATACTGTAGTCTGAGGTAAAAGAAAAGACCATGTGCGAAGCCTTGGATATGGTCAGATGGAATATTCAATTACTAGATGCCATCTCAGTTTTTTCAGTAAATGAACAAATTGTTCACTTATTGGGTTTTTACAGATTGTTTCTGACTCCTAAAAATCAAGGTCAGTTTAGCTTTATTTTTACCAAATAGAAAAAATATAATTAAAAAACATTTAATGAAGGCAATGCTTTCAAGAGCAGGATCTTACTAGTAAAAGCATTGCCATAGGCGTTTCTATGGTACCGGTATGGGATCCCGGCAGGCGGGATCCCGGCGGTCAGGAGACCGATGCCAGGACCCCGACAGCCAGAATCCCAGCAGCAAGCGCAGTGTGTCCCTTTGCCACGCATCGGGCCCGGTGGCGACCTTTGGTCACTACACTATTATATTCCCCCTCAGGTGGTGGCGTGGACCACTACACAAGAGTGAATACAGGGCTTGTGTCAGAGTCCAGGGGGTCCCACACTGCACACCCTACACCCATATAATTATACTTACCCCTCCGGAGTCCTGCGGCAGCAGCTCTGCACTGCGCACACAAATCACTTGGAAATAGCCACTGCAGCCATTTCCAAGTGATTTGCGCATGCGTACTGGAGATGCATTGTGCATGCGTACTGGAGAAGGCACGGGTGCCATGTTCCTGGAAACCTGCGCATGCGCAGTAGACTCTGGTATTAGGCCATAGTCTACTTGCAGCCAGAGAGGAAGGGGCACCCAACAGAGGATGCACGCAGGTCCCCTCCTCTCTTTAAAAATGTCCCCATTTGCCTTTTTAAAATTTGAGCAAAAACAGGAGCAAAAGGGTTGGGTTTGCTTGTTAACCCATAAGTCTTAGCAATGCAAGTCAAGAATTCAACATTCCAAAAGGCACTCTATACAACAAACTTATAGAAAGGTGTCTGTTGTTAGAAACATGGGACCACAGCCAGTACTGCTTCCTGAAGAAGCCAGACTACAAACCTGCATTTTAAATAATCAAAACGTGGATTTCCAATGCACACAGATGTAGTAAAAGATATTTCTTTGACATATACACACACTCATAAATGAAAGTATAAAAGAATAAAATTAACTACTGTATGGCATAACGACAAAGCTAATAGATTGAAAAGATTTAAAAATATGTAATCATAATAATTGCATATTTATGTGGGAGTTAAATTAGAAGCAGCAAGAATTCCACAATGGTAAATCAGATTGGGTGAAATAGAAAATAGAAAGAAAAAAAAGCTTAATGAGCTAAAGAGCAATTCCAACCAAAATTTTTAGTTAGATTAATAGTAAAACACATAAAATGTTGGTTCCCTGAACTACTGTGTGAAAATAGTGAATTGGTCACAATTTGACTTCTTTGTATATTAAGGAATAAGCTGAGAACAGCAGAAATATTCTGTTGACACCATACTAAAAGTATTGCTATAGTTAAGATAAATCTTGGACCAGAAAAGATAATAGAAAATGAATATAAATGAAACACCTACACCAGATGACTTACATCCATGAATCCTCAGAGATCGTAGCTCAGCTATTGCTAAAACTTTTGTTGTTTATTTTTAAAGACTCTCTAAAAATTGTGGTGTTATCAATGATTTTTGGAAAAAGCTAGTTTAGTTACTATGGGCCTAATTCAGAGTTGATCGCAGCAGCAAATTTGTTAGCAGTTTGGCAAAACCAGGGGGTAATTCCAAGTTGATCGCAGCAGGAATTTTGTTAGCAGTTGGGCAAAACCATGTGCACTGCAGGAGAGGCAGATTTAACATGTGCAGAGAGAGTTAGATTTGGGTGTGGTGTGTTCAATCTGCAATCTAATTTGCAGTGTAAAAATAAAGCAGCCAGTATTTACCCTGCACAGAAATAAAATAACCCACCCAAATCTAACTCTCTCTGCAAATGTTATATCTGCCACACCTGCAGTGCACATGGTTTTGCCCAACTGCTAACAAATTTGCTGCTGCGATCAACTCTGAATTACCCTCTATATTCACAAGAGGATTGAATTATCTGGAGGAAAGTATAGACCAGGACTGTATATTTAGTATATTTAACATCTATATTTGGAAAGTAATTTGAATGGTTGCTATGGGACCAGATTTAAGAATATTTTCTAGAAAATATCATTGCAATTAAGAGATATGTGCAGATCCTCGTGTTTTAGTTTTTGTTTTGACAAAACCACCCTCTGTCTTTTGGTTTTTGGTTTTCAGTTTTGACAAATCCATTCCAAAGTATTTTGTTTAAGATTCGGTCTTCATTTTTGAGTTTTTGAAAATTGATAAAAACAGCTAAAATCATGTAATTTTGACCTATTTTTGTTCCTACAGTATTTTATGCCTTAATAACATTAATTTACATTATTTCCAGTCAATTGGGACCACTTCTCAGTTCAAAAGATTGTTCACCAATATCGGCCAAAGGCTGGGTGGCTAAACTAAGCAAAACAGCCATGGCAGTTACTTTTAAAATAATATTGCACATCCAAGAAACATTGCGGCACAGCGGTGACAGACAGGATGACAGTTTCTTAAACTATATGACCCCATAGAAAGAATGTTTTCATTAAAAGAGGCCCCAGGGCCGTACAAGGAAATGGAGGCGGAGTATGAATGTAGTGGCAGGCAGGTAAAGCATTGATTGATCAATTAATTGATTGAAAATTGATTGATTAATTGAAATTGATTGATTAATTAAAAATTTTTAAATTAAAGAATTTGAATACAGTGTTAACAGCCAAGGTTTCCTGACAACAAGGGTTCAAAGAGAGCTAAGAAAATTAATAGCTGCACTGCAGAGATGCAAACTCCAAATCAGCCTATCTAAAGGTGTGTACACATAGTAAGATTTTTTCTTTCGATTTTGATTATATAGTCAAAATCGCAAGAAAAGTTAGTGCAGATTGCAAGGTAAAAGTCACCTTGCCATCCCGATGCGATACCGATGTGCGGTCCCGTGAGGTCTGTATCGCAAGAAAAGATAGACTGTGCAGGCAAGTCAATTTTGACTATCTCTGTAGTAGAGATAGTCAAAATTGACACTTAGCCAAAATAGCACATAGTATCGCAAGCACAGTCATCTAGGCTTGCGATACCGACCTAGTCCCTATCGCACATTGATAATCGGGGTTAGCCCGAATCTCACTGTGTGTACACACCTTTATTCAAACAAATATCAGAAGACTGACTTGCTGGCCATACTAACTAGAGATGTGCACTTGAAATTTTTCGGGTTTTGTGTTTTGGTTTTGGGTTCGGTTCCGCGGCCGTGTTTTGGGTTCGACCGCGTTTTGGCAAAACCTCACCGAATTTTTTTTGTCGGATTCGGGTGTGTTTTGGATTCGGGTGTTTTTTTCAAAAAACCCTAAAAAACAGCTTAAATCATAGAATTTGGGGGTCATTTTGATCCCAAAGTATTCTTAACCTCAAAAACCATAATTTCCACTCATTTTCAGTCTATTCTGAATACCTCACACCTCACAATATTATTTTTAGTCCTAAAATTTGCACCGAGGTAGCTGTGTGAGTAAGATAAGCGACCCTAGTGGCCGACACAAACACCGGGCCCATCTAGGAGTGGCACTGCAGTGTCACGCAGGATGGCCCATCCAAAAAACACTCCCCAAACAGCACATGACGCAAAGAAAAAAAGAGGCGCAATGAGGTAGCTGTGTGAGTAAGATAAGCGACCCTAGTGGCCGACACAAACACCGGGCCCATCTAGGAGTGGCACTGCAGTGTCACGCAGGATGGCCCTTCCAAAAAACACTCCCCAAACAGCACATGACGCAAAGAAAAAAAGAGGCGCAATGAGGTAGCTGTGTGAGTAAGATAGGCAACCCTAGTGGCCGACACAAACACCGGGCCCATCTAGGAGTGGCACTGCAGTGTCACGCAGGATGGCCCTTCCAAAAAACACTCCCCAAACAGCACATGACGCAAAGAAAAATTAAAGAAAAAAGAGGTGCAAGATGGAATTGTCCTTGGGCCCTCCCACCCACCCTTATGTTGTATAAACAGGACATGCACACTTTAACCAACCCATCATTTCAGTGACAGGGTCTGCCACACGACTGTGACTGAAATGACGGGTTGGTTTGGACCCCCACCGAAAAAGAAGCAATTAATCTCTCCTTGCACAAACTGGCTCTACAGAGGCAAGATGTCCACCTCATCATCATCCTCCGATATATCACTGTGTACATCCCGCTCCTCACAGATTATCAATTCGTCCCCACTGGAATCCACCATCTCAGCTCCCTGTGTACTTTGTGGAGGCAATTGCTGCTGGTCAATGTCTCCACGGAGGAATTGATTATAATTCATTTTAATGAACATCATCTTCTCCACATTTTCTGGAAGTAACCTCGTACGCCGATTGCTGACAAGGTGAGCGGCGGCACTAAACACTCTTTCGGAGTACACACTTGTGGGAGGGCAACTTAGGTAGAATAAAGCCAGTTTGTGCAAGGGCCTCCAAATTGCCTCTTTTTCCTGCCAGTATAAGTACGGACTGTCTGACGTGCCTACTTGGATGCGGTCACTCATATAATCCTCCACCATTCTTTCAATGGTGAGAGAATCATATGCAGTGACAGTAGACGACATGTCCGTAATCGTTGTCAGGTCCTTCAGTCCGGACCAGATGTCAGCATCAGCAGTCGCTCCAGACTGCCCTGCATCACCGCCAGCGGGTGGGCTCGGAATTCTGAGCCTTTTCCTCGCACCCCCAGTTGCGGGAGAATGTGAAGGAGGAGATGTTGACAGGTCGCGTTCCGCTTGACTTGACAATTTTCTCACCAGCAGGTCTTTGAACCCCAGCAGACTTGTGTCTGCCGGAAAGAGAGATCCAAGGTAGGTTTTAAATCTAGGATCGAGCACGGTGGCCAAAATGTAGTGCTCTGATTTCAACAGATTGACCACCCGTGAATCCTTGTTAAGCGAATTAAGGGCTCCATCCACAAGTACCACATGCCTAGCGGAATCGCTCCCTTTTAGCTCCTCCTTCAATGCCTCCAGCTTCTTCTGCAAAAGCCTGATGAGGGGAATGACCTGACTCAGGCTGGCAGTGTCTGAACTGACTTCACGTGTGGCAAGTTCAAAAGGTTGCAGAACCTTGCACAACGTTGAAATCATTCTCCACTGCGCTTGAGACAGGTACATTCCACCTCCTATATCGTGCTCAATTGTATAGGCTTGAATGGCCTTTTGCTGCTCCTCCAACCTCTGAAGCATATATAGGGTTGAATTCCACCTCGTTACCACTTCTTGCTTCAGATGATGGCAGGGCAGGTTCAGGCGTTTTTGGTGGTGCTCCAGTCTTCTGTACGTGGTGCCTGTCCTCCGAAAGTGTCCCGCAATTCTTCTGGCCACCGACAGCATCTCTTGCACGCCCCTGTCGTTTTTTAAAAAATTCTGCACCACCAAATTCAAGGTATGTGCAAAACATGGGACGTGCTGGAATTTGCCCATATTTAATGCACACACAATATTGCTGGCGTTGTCCGATGCCACAAATCCACAGGAGAGTCCAATTGGGGTAAGCCATTCCGCGATGATCTTCCTCAGTTGCCGTAAGAGGTTTTCAGCTGTGTGCGTATTCTGGAAACCGGTGATACAAAGCGTAGCCTGCCTAGGAAAGAGTTGGCGTTTGCGAGATGCTGCTACTGGTGCCGCCGCTGCTGTTCTTGCGGCGGGCGTCCATACATCTACCCAGTGGGCTGTCACAGTCATATAGTCCTGACCCTGCCCTGCTCCACTTGTCCACATGTCCGTGGTTAAGTGGACATTGGGTACAACTGCATTTTTTAGGACACTGGTGAGTCTTTTTCTGACGTCCGTGTACATTCTCGGTATCGCCTGCCTAGAGAAGTGGAACCTAGATGGTATTTGGTAACGGGGGCACACTACCTCAACAAATTGTCTAGTTCCCTGTGAACTAACGGAGGATACCGGACGCACGTCTAACACCAACATAGTTGTCAAGGCCTCAGTTATCCGCTTTACAACAGGATGACTGCTGTGATATTTCATCTTCCTCGCAAAGGACTGTTGGACAGTCAATTGCTTGGTGGAAGTAGTAAAAGTGGGCTTACGACTTCCCCTCTGGGATGACCATCGACTCCCAGCAGCAACAACAGCAGCGCCAGCAGCAGTAGGCGTTACACGCAAGGATGCATCGGAGGAATCCCAGGCAGGAGAGGACTCGTCAGAATTGCCAGTGACATGGCCTGCAGGACTATTGGCATTCCTGGGGAAGGAGGAAATTGACACTGAGGGAGTTGGTGGGGTGGTTTGCGTGAGCTTGGTTACAAGAGGAAGGGATTTACTGGTCAGTGGACTGCTTCCGCTGTCGCCCAAAGTTTTTGAACTTGTCACTGACTTATTATGAATGCGCTGCAGGTGACGTATAAGGGAGGATGTTCCGAGGTGGTTAACGTCCTTACCCCTACTTATTACAGCTTGACAAAGGCAACACACGGCTTGACAAATGTTGTCCACATTTCTGGTGAAATACTTCCATACCGAAGAGCTGATTTTTTTGGTATTTTCACCAGGCATGTCAACGGCCCTATTCCTCCCACGGACAACAGGTGTCTCCCCGGGTGCCTGACTTAAACAAACCACCTCACCATCAGAATCCTCCTTGTCAATTTCATCCCCAGCGCCAGCAACACCCATATCCTCCTCATCCTGGTGTACTTCAACACTGACATCTTCAATTTGACTATCAGGAACTGGACTGCGGGTGCTCCTTCCAGCACTTGCAGGGGGCGTGCAAATGGTGGAAGGCGCATGCTCTTCACGTCCAGTGTTGGGAAGGTCAGGCATCGCAACCGACACAATTGGACTCTCCTTGTGGATTTGGGATTTCGAAGAACGCACAGTTCTTTGCGGTGCTTTTGCCAGCTTGAGTCTCTTCAGTTTTCTAGCGAGAGGCTGAGTGCTTCCATCCTCATGTGAAGCTGAACCACTAGCCATGAACATAGGCCAGGGCCTCAGCCGTTCCTTGCCACTCCGTGTGGTAAATGGCATATTGGCAAGTTTACGCTTCTCCTCCGACAATTTTATTTTAGATTTTGGAGTCCTTTTTTTACTGATATTTGGTGTTTTGGATTTTACATGCTCTGTACTATGACATTGGGCATCGGCCTTGGCAGACGACGTTGCTGGCATTTCATCGTCTCGGCCATGACTAGTGGCAGCAGCTTCAGCACGAGGTGGAAGTGGATCTTGATCTTTCCCTAATTTTGGAACCTCAACATTTTTGTTCTCCATATTTTAATAGGCACAACTAAAAGGCACCTCAGGTAAACAATGGAGATGGATGGATACTAGTATACTTATGGATGGACGAGCGACTGCCGACACAGAGGTAGCTACAGCCGTGGACTACCGTACTGTGTCTGCTGCTAATATAGACTGGATGATAATGAGATGAAATCAATATTTATATATATATAATATCACTAGTACTGCAGCCGGACAGGTATATATATTTATTATGTAATGACTGATGACGGACCTGCTGGACACTGTCAGCTCAGCAGCACCGCAGACTGCTACAGTAAGCTACTATAGTAGTATGTATAAAGAAGAAAGAAAAAAAAACCACGGGTAGGTGGTATACAATTATGGATGGACGAGCGACTGCCGACACAGAGGTAGCTACAGCCGTGGACTACCGTACTGTGTCTGCTGCTAATATAGACTGGATGATAATGAGATGAAATCAATATATATATATATATAATATCACTAGTACTGCAGCCGGACAGGTATATATATTTATTATGTAATGACTGATGACGGACCTGCTGGACACTGTCAGCTCAGCAGCACCGCAGACTGCTACAGTAAGCTACTATAGTAGTATGTATAAAGAAGAAAGAAAAAAAAAACCACGGGTAGGTGGTATACAATTATGGATGGACGAGCGACTGCCGACACAGAGGTAGCTACAGCCGTGGACTACCGTACTGTGTCTGCTGCTAATATAGACTGGATGATAATGAGATGAAATCAATATATATATATATAATATCACTAGTACTGCAGCCGGACAGGTATATATATTTATTATGTAATGACTGATGACGGACCTGCTGGACACAGTCAGCTCAGCAGCACCGCAGACTGCTACAGTAAGCTACTATAGTAGTATGTATAAAGAAGAAAGAAAAGAAAAAAAAACCGGGTAGGTGGTATACAATATTATATATATATTATATACAATTATATATATATATATATATATATATATATATTAAACTGGTGGCGACTGGTGGTCAGGTCACTGGTCACACTATCAGCAACTTGCAAGTAGTACTCCTAAGCAGACAATCACAATATATATTATACTGGTGGTCAGTGTGGTCACAATGGCAGTGTGGCACTCTGGCAGCAAAAGTGTGCACTGTACGTTATATGTACTCCTGAGTCCTGCTCTCAGACTCTAACTGCTCCCCACTGTCAGTGTCTCCCCCACAAGTCAGATAATATACAGTCACACTATCTATCACTTCAGCAAGTAACTAGTACTCCTCCTAATGCTCCCCAAAATTACTACTGTGTCTCTCTCTACTGTCTCACTCTCTTCTCTATAAACGGAGAGGACGCCAGCCACGTCCTCTCCCTATGAATCTCAATGCACGTGTGAAAATGGCGGTGACGCGCGGCTCCTTATATAGAATCCGAGTCTCGCGATAGAATCCGAGCCTCGCGAGAATCTGACAGCGGGATGATGACGTTCGGGCGCGCACGGGTTAACCGAGCAAGGCGGGAAGATCCGAGTCGCTCGGACCCGTGTAAAAAAAACATGAAGTTCGGGCGGGTTCGGTTTCCGAGGAACCGAACCCGCTCATCTCTAATACTAACCCCTCCTTCCTAATTGTGTAACACACAAGTACATTTATGAGGTGCACTAGAGAGTCTGAGTATGAGGAATAAATACCATGTTTTTTCTCCTAATAAAATTAGCTGTGCACGCCTATGATGTCATTATTACCTGTAGAACTAGGCCTTGTATTAGCTTTTCATAATTGGGTAATTGTACACTTTTTATTGTCAGTGTTGTTAACTGTTTATTATCATTGAAGATATGTTGTTTCTCTACATTAGCAATACCAAACATCAATAAATGCATTACTTATATTTTACAAAATGCTGCTGATTTTCAGGTACAGCTGCAGAACAAAGACAGAACAATTCACACTACTAGCCAAATATGAATAACTACTACTAGTTATATAATTGCTGGAACATTAAATAAAGATTAAATCATATTAGCTTACAGTAGTCTTGCGGCTGCTGTCGCTATGCTGTCCTTAACTGATACTGTAGTACTAGATTTTAATGTGGTGCTGTGTACACATGCCAAAACACTGATGATGAGTGCAGTAGGTATGACAAACAACATTAAAGTAAGAGCAGGGCCTTCTTTCCTCAAGTGCCTTTCCTTTTCTTACTTACACTATCTTATATTCCATACTCCCTTTGCTGGCACCTAACCCCTGGTTTTCCTTACCTGTCCTATATTGTTTTGAACTGTAAGTGCTGATTTCGTGTTTGCTCATTTTATTATGTACTGTGTAATGGGCGCTGCGGTACCCTTGTGGCACTATATAAATAAAGGATAATAATAATAATAATAATAATAATAATAAAGTGTAACTTTCCATAGACACCTCTTTGTAAGTTGTGAGACAATTATTAAATGCAACAGGAAAGATCAATACTCCCCATAATCAATAGGTGTCTTAATTGCTAGTAGCCAGTGGGCAAAAAAATAATCATTATCAGAAGTAATAATAATTATGGTACACTGAATCATGATCTATCCTATAACTATCACCTGTTCTATAGGTGAGCTACAGTTGTTGTACCTACATTATGTCACTGCTGCGTGTCATGCAGCAAGGTACCAATTATCTGTAGACTGCACATGCACAGGACCCATTCTGTCTGTGCGTGAACAGGACCTGTGAAGTCGGAAGTAGGATGGCAACAGACTATCAATGATTGACTGCTGCCATCTGTGAGTGGGGAGGGGGCAGCAACAGCCTCCATTTGTGAAAAACGGAGGTCTGTTGCCGCAGTTTAGGGGGGGAGGTTATGGATCTCCATCGTAGGATGGAGATTTCCTGGCCTCTGCAACTGGCAACTTGCACACAACATGGATGCTGCAAGCCACCTGATGGTGGGAGAGAAATCCAATACTGCCTCCTAGGATGCAGCTCGGATTACTAGTCTGCTTGTAATAGACGCCTCCTGCTGCATCTCCATGCAGCGGAAGCATCAGTGATAGCAACAACAACCACCATATCTGTATGACCCCTACTGTGCTGGTCTTAGCTGTACTAAATTGCAATACACTGGGCATTCAGTCTGCGAGAGTGAGTCTGACCAGTAGCTTGAATGTGTACTGTAACTGACCTCAGGTACCATTTTATATGTGTTGAAAATAATTACAAAATACACAACAGTTACAAGGCAGAACATTCTTACAGTGATCAACAGATGTGTTCGCCCCTACCAGTCACTGTACAAAAATTAGTAACCAGTAGTAATTTTTCTGGCACACCAAATCAAAAAAGATGGATAGTATAAATTTCAGCTGTTACAGTGTCTGTATAATAATTCTCTAAGGTGTGTCTCTTCGCCAACATGTATGAAGCTGGGGTGCGCATCAGTTGCCCAATACCTCCCACTGCTAGAAATACAGGAGAGACCTAGCTGGAGAAGAGGAGAATGCGTTGGGGATGGTACGGATCAATGGTATCTAGGCGGAACAGCAGCATAGAGGGGGCGCAGTGGAATAGAGCAGGGGGCAGAGAGGGGCAGAACACCAGTCAGTGCAGAGGGTGGAGTAGTGGTGAAAGAGGGGGCAGAGCAGGATGAGGCATAGCAGGGGGCAGACCAAGGTAACCTTTTGCTATATCCCTTTACTAGTATTTAACAATCTTGCAAAACTAAAATACTGCTGTCCAGTAGATGTGTCCAGCCTTCCGGAGCACACATTATTTACTCTGCATGCAAAAGGAAAGTTTGCATTTGTGCTCCTTAAAGTGCAACTTGGTTTACCTGACTACAAATTCTGTACCCTGCCAAATTTTACATATTACTCTAAATCAGTCCATATATTGTAATGTACTTCATTAAGACATAATTCTATTTCTTTGTGCTACTGTACCTAAATGTTTATATTGTGTAAGTGTGGTGTACAGTATAGCTAGGTTTGGTGTTTGCAGATTGTTTACATTTTATTTCAAACAAATGTACATTTTTAATAACTTCCTGGTTTCATATGATTTGTGTTACCTGTTACCTGTAAAATTATGCAGCTCAGCCAAAAACTGTTCTTTAAAATTGTAATTAAAGAACATGCTTTTTCTTATTATTTACATCTTTGCATCATTATACCAACTCTGTTGGAACTCACATTTCCTTCTCATTATTATTATTACAGGTGGAGTATCCCTTATCCAAAATGCTTGGGACCAGAGATAATTTGGATATCGGATTTTTCCGTATTGTGGAATAATTGCATACCATAATGAGATATCATGGCCATGGGACCTAAGTCTAAGCACAGAATGTATTTATGTTACATATTCACCTTATACACACAGCCTGAAGGTCATTTTAGCCAATATGTTTAATAACTTTGTGTATTAAACAAAGTTTGTGTACATTGAGCCATCAAAAAACAAAGATTTCACTCTCTAACTCAAAAAATTTCGTATTTCGGAATATTCTGTATTTCAGAAAATTTGGATATGGGATACTCAACCTGTATTATTATTATTATTATTATTATTATTATTATTATTAATATGTAAGGTGCACAGTGCTCTGAAGTGCTGGATAGTGGGTAAAACAGAGACTACATAAAATATGGACATAAAGAGAGATAAATAAATAAATACAGCTAAAAGGATAGTGAGGACACTTTAGAACATTAGTAATGGAAAATGGCAGAGCTGCAACTAGGGCAGTCAAACAGTGCTGCAACTCCTCTATGACACCAGCATTTGGATTGTAGTGTTCCTGGAATGGCACCCTGCAGCCTAGAGAGCCGTCTGGAGCATCATTAGCATGCTCCATTCGCCACCTCAGTGCTACCCATCCCTAGGACACTATGGGCGTTCATCTCCTTCCTGATCCTGGTGGCCTTGCCCTCTTGCCATGATGTCATGATATCACCTGTTCAGGGGGCAGGGCCAGCACAGGGTGGAATATCGCCCTGCTATAGTCCTGCAAAATGAGCATAAAATGTTTTTAAATAAATACAGTTTTTTAAAATAGCAGTTTTCAAAACAGGAATTTAAAAAAAAATAACAGCCGTAAACTGTTTTTATGCAAATCAAATTTGGAAAAAATGACTGTACTCCAGAACGGCTGCAGAGTGCAATCAGTATGACTTACCTCCCAATCCTCCCCATGAAGGTTAAAAATATATTTGTCTGTTTCAGGTTTAACACAGAGACTCTGCTTGGCAATGATGTAATTTCTCTGATATTTATCCAAGGTTTTAAGCTCAGGGTCTACAAAACCATTCTTAAAGTACACAGATTGAGGTATTCCATTATTTCTGCATTCCAACATAAAGCTCCATTCTTGTTTTATCCTGCAAAGATAGAAAAGATTATACTATGTTATGTGTTATGTTATATGTTTGCTACTTGCTGCTTATGTGGAAACTCATTTTAACTAAACATATTGGGGGAAATGTTTATAAACTGTTCCTCATTTAAAAGTTTGTATGTTTCCTTACAGTATATAGCAGTGATGGCTAACCTTGACACTCCAGCTGTTGTTGAACAACACATCCCAGCATGCCCTGCATCAGTTTTAGCAAGGCCAAATAGCAAAACTGTAGCAGGGCATGCTGGGATGTGTAGTTCAACAACAGCTGGAGTGTCAAGGTTAGCCATCACTGGTATATAGCTATCCATCTGGGCCCACTTCTCTCTAGCTGACAGCTATGACAAGCCCTTACTAAACTTTGACAATGTGGGAACACCCCATTACATTCAAGTTACACCTTTTTAGTGGTAAGTTTAGATGAATATGACTCTGCATCACCTGATGCCCAGCCAACAGGCATACAGTACATTCAACTCTGCATCAGCACCCTAAATGACAGCTTAATGACAAAATAATGTCATTTAAAATAAAACAGCAGAAAAATACTAAAGAAAATATGTACTAGCCCGCAAGTTTTGCCTTTTTGACAAATGGACTCCAGTTTCCTAACTTTACCTGGTACTGAAGAAATCCCATACCTCCCAACATGACCCTCTCCAGGAGGGACAGAATGCTCTGCTCCTGGACTTCCCTCTTAATCTATGATTGCCATCACCTGTGGCGAAACACCTTTCTTATCCATAAACCTGTTCAACACAGGTGATGGCAATCACAAATTAAGAGAAAAGTCCAGAAGCAGAGCATTGTGTCCCTCCTGGAGAGGGTCATGTTGGGAGGTATGAAATTCCCCTTTCTTATCTGTTTTAAAAATAATTCCTGTTTATTGTATTGGTACAGGTTTAGATATGCAAACTTACATTGGTTACCAGGGTGCAATCATTGTACCATGGGTTCTGTTACATTTTGGCTTCACTACAGGATAGTAAACAGCAGCCAAAGACTAGCCCCAGAACTCAGCTGTGAATAGTACTGTGACACCTGCATAAGAATTTGATTTGATTGGAGAGAATATCTACTATGTAAAGCTCACCTTTATCAGGAAATGGACCAAATATAGGTGGATTTCACCTTGCTTGCACTCATAAGAGTCGCCCAATGAATTATGTTGCTGACCGATGTCAGAGGGAGAAAAAGCAAAGATTGAAATCATAGTTAAGACCCTTGAAGATATCAATGGGGACATTTCATCAGCTGCAGCAGTGTAGAAGTTTCCTCACTTGAGCTCAGTCAGACACTGAGATAATCCATGGTTTGAGAGCACCCTGGGGGGAAGGGGGACTCAGGAAATGGGTAATTGGAAAACATGCTGTTGGATTAATTTGCCAATATGTTTGTATAGCGGATCCTTAAAGATTATACTGTATACCCCAATATGTGGCATGTATATTCCCTTAAATCCAGTTAGACACAGGGGAAATGTAAAAGGTTGCAAGTTTTAATTCATGGAAAATCACAGCAAGATTATTATGACTGTCCACTCAAAGTCACCAGATATACAGTAATAGGTGATTTTGAGGCTTAGGGTTGTATTTACTAAAGCATGGGAATTTTAGAAGTTGAGATGTTGCCCATAACAACAACCAATCAGATTCTACTTAACATTTAGCTAGCTGTTTCTAGGAGGTGAAAAGGAAGAAATTATGAAAGAAAGAAAGAAAGAAGAAAGGAGAAACTCATAAGAAGCTCACTGAAAACTCACAATAAGCTTGACAGAAAATGGCTATGGCCAGAGAGAGTGCTCAAACCACATGCATTCTGAGCTTTCTGTGCAGGCAGAACATAATAAAGAGCCACATTAAACATATGTACTGTATTGCTGTATCACTAATTCATTCTCAGTTAAGGGTCCATCCAAAAAGTAAAAATATTTCAGAGCGATGATTATTTACAAATGTTATTTCGGCAATAATTATTAAAAATAACATTCAAAATTGCGTGAACAATAAAAAATTTATGTGACTTGTGGTCATATTAATGTAATGATAACAGAAGCACCAATGAAATTAGAATGGCTTTAATTAAAATAAAAATGTTGTTGTCTTTATAAATTTTAAATGTTCTTAATTTATATTATTATTGCCCCAATAATTCTTTGAGTAACTTATTATTGCCCATCAAGGAATTTATTATTTGTTAGTGATCTTTGAGTAGTAGAGTAGTGTCAAGTTATTACCTATGTGTAATATGGATCTTTATCAAGTTCTAGCCCAGACAGACAATTTTAGCAATCTCACTAGCCAGAGCAACATCTATTATTTGTAGAGTTTTTCTGGCACATTTAAGATAAATTTACAAATCTCAGGCTATTACAACTGATGACATGTAAGTTTGACGCAAAAAAACGAGATGGCAACTTGCATCAAGTCCATACTGATTGTGACAGAATTCTGTCAATTTTGCCTTTAATCTCATTATATTAATGCAGTGACTTGACATTGAAAAGGCACTCATCAGTTTCTCCCCCAACAGTGTCCAAAGATTGAGATGGTAAATTTGCATCTGTGCTTTGGCTCAGCAAGGCTAGATGAGAACTTTGGAAAACTGCTTTAGGGACTTGAATGACTTACTCATAGCCATGAGACAGGAAATAATATAGCTGATATAGGAAGTGATGACGTGCAAAGAAAGAACTGGCCATGCTGGTCCCCAAAGATGGAATATAGAATATATTTGAGATGTGAATGAATGAGGTCAGTTGAACTGGAATCCCTTGCAGTCGATGAGCAAAGGACGGGATGGGGCGGGGGGGGGGGGGGGGGGAGAGAAGAAAGGTGCATAGTCAATTTGCTTGAATTAGTTGGAGACGGTCTTAATGTTTTATGATTTGGAGACCAAAAGAGACTGTTAAATATTAAATAACAAATGACCACCAAGTCTTGATAGTGCTTCCATCAACACTTCTCACACTTACAAAAGACAGAGACTGGAACCTGACTGAGACTGACAATGATCAGCAACCTTTCAATCTCTACAGTCAGAGGTGTAGACAACATGTCAACATGGACAAAACTGAACTCATTATCTTTCCCCCAGCAAGAGCAGCACCGCCTACAAATATCTCTATCACTGTTGACGACACAATCATCTCCCTCGTTCCCCAACTCCGCTGCCTGGGCATCACTCTTGACTCCTCCCTCTCCTTTGCACCCTACGTCCATGCTCTGACGCAATCTTGTCAGTTCCAGCTACGCAACATTGCTCGCATAAGGCCATTTCTCTCCCAGAGTGTAACTAAACTTATCATCCACTCACTGGTCATTTCACGACTCGACTACTGCAATGTTCTCCTCACTGGCCTCACTTGCTCCCACCTCGCTCCCCTCCAATCTGTCCTCAACTCCACAGCTAGGCTCATCTTCCTCTCCCGCTGCTCCACTACTGCCACTCCCCTTCGAAAAAATCTACACTGGCTCCCATTCCCCTACAGAATCCTCTTCAAACTCCTCACCCTTACATACAAGGAAAATTCTCTAATTCCACTGCTCCCTACATCTCCAACCTCCTCTCCCTTCATACTCCCTCCCGCCCACTGCGGTTGGCCGATGACCGCCGCCTCTCCTCTGCCTTGGTCACTGCTTCCCATGCACAAGTTCAAGATTTTGCCCGTGCTGCACTCCTTCAGTGGAACGCGCTGCCCCGCTCCATTAAACTCTCCCCGACCTTGCAAAGCTTCAAACGGACACTGAAATCCCACCTATTTAAAAAAAGTTTACCACTCCAATGCATAACCTAGTCCTTAGGCTGCTCCTCCATCCCCCTGCCCCATGCTTTGAACATCTCTGCTTTGCTTGCATACTGCCATCAGGCTTCCTCCTGCTTGCTTGCACCTCATGTCATCTGTCTGTCGCCCCTCCCCACTAGATTGTTAGCTCTTCAGAGCAGGGCCCTCTTTCCTCTTGTTGTCTAAGCCCTCTTCTCGACACATTTCACTCAGCGACCATCTTTACCTGCTTTTTCTCCTACTGGTAAAGGCTCCTCTATATCTATGGCTGCCAGCCCCAAGTAGTACAATGATTACTCCCTCGCTACTTACATCTAAACTGTATTATGTTTTGAGAATTGTGGTGCTCTTTGTTACCTGCACTCTATTTTTGTTATTTATTTACTGTTATGCTAAGTTTTGTCTCCCTGTACTGTCCTTTGTACGGCGCTGCAAAACACTTGTGGCGCCCAATAAATAAAATGTAATAATAATAATAATAATAATAATAGTAGTAATAATAATAATAATAATAATAATAATAATAGATGGAAGTATATCTATTTGGACAATCCTTAGAGAAGAGAGGTATAATCGGGGCTGGTGGGTCTAAACTCAAGCATGGACTGATCACAATAATGACGAAAGTCCTTCACAGCCTTGACTAGATGCTGTCTTGATGCTGTTGAGATGTTCAGTGGTGTGAACAGGGCTACGGTTTGCCTCTGGGCCACTAGAACAAATGCAGACAGTCATTACCTGAGTGTAGAGCAAATACTGCTTGGATGAGCTTCCACAGAGATAAGAAACTCCCCATGGGAGACAGCATTCAATCATTTAGCAAATGAGCTGATGAAAACACAAGTATTGATGTATGTCAGCTTGACTAGCTCTACATATAGTTCACTGATATGAGTCTTCAGGGGTTGGGAGTTATCCTAGCCCAGCATATTATTGTATACACCTGCAAAAGTTTATGAGGACCATATGGACATCTTGGATGAGTTCTTTGGCCCAGTGCATACCTGGAACAAGTGGGGCACACAGTACTGCAAATTGTAAATTCAAATGAAGCAGAGCAGGACATAGAGTGTGGCACACATCTGCAGGGTGTGCATTTGGGAACTACCAAGACAAGTAATTCTATACAGTGGTAGTCTTTGATGTGCAGGTTTCAGGACATTTTTCAAAAGGTGAGCAAGACCTGTCCATTAATTTTTTAATTTTATTAATATTAATGAATTTGGTGCCATCAGCCCATATTTGATGTGCGATAGGTTGCAGTGCCTTGTACTGGTTAACAGCATTATAGATAGCAGGTAGCAATCACTGAGAGATGTTAGCTAGACAGGGGGCCTAATTCAGAGTTGATCGCAGCAGCAAATTTGTTAGCAGTTGGGAAAAACCATGTGCACTGCAGGGGGGCAGATATAAAATTTGCAGAGAGAGTTAGATTTGGGTGTGGTGTGTTCAAACTGAAATCTAAATTGCAGTGGAAAAATAAAGCAGCCAGTATTTACCCTGCACAGAAATAAAACAACCCACCCAAATCTAACTCTCTCTGCAAATATTATATCTGCCACACCTGCAGTGCACGTAGAGGGTCATTCCGAGTTGATCGTAGCTGTGCTAAATTTAGCACAGCTATGATCAGGCACTCAGACATGCCGGGGGATGCCCAGCACAGGGCTAGTCCACCCCGCATGTCAGTGCTGGCCCCTCCCCCCTGCAGAAGTGCAAAAGCATCGCACAGCGGCAATGCTTTTCCATTTCAGGAGTACCTCCTGGCCAGCACAGCTCCTGCGGCTGGCCAAGAGAACCTTTTTGCTACCCGGGTCATGCAACGTCACGCAGTTGCTGTGGCCTGGCCCGCCGATCGGATCCCTCCCAGCATGCCCTGCGGCCGCCCCCGTCACCCCGCGCATGCACAGACTGACTCCCGGGCCGAATCCTGGAAGTCAGGCTGCCGCTGCGCATCGTGGAGGTCAGCTCTTATCGGAAGAGCTGTCCTCCGCAATGCTGATCGCATATGTTAGTACATATGCGATCAGCATCGTGGCGCAGTGCGGCGATAGGCGGCGATGTACATCAGTACATCCCGCCCATGGAAATGTAAACTGGAAAACATATTTAAATTCTAAACCTTTCCTACTCTATTACTATTAGTGTATGTCTGATTCATTTTTCAGTAAAACGTTACGACACATAACTATAAAGAAATGTTTGCAAAGCTGTCTTGCTTGTCAGAGAAAATTATAAGTTCAAATGTAACAAGAAAGTATTAGCTAGTAACGTTAAGTAATGGTTTTTACCTTAATGCATGAAATACTATATATTTATCAAATTGGTTTATATCAATGAATTACAGTATTCACTCTAAAGGCGTTAACAGTCTGTCAAACAATGAACACACTGTGTATGTTAATACAAAGTGTAAAAACATCACGTACCATTTAAAAAAAAAAAATATATATATATATATAGAATATAGACATTCTTATACAATGACTGGACATAAAATTATGACATTGTATGTAAACTCAATACAGATGATTGTCTCAGTACATTTTAGGCTCGCTGGTATGTCTTTCAATAGAGTTACATGTACAGTATACCAGCTCAGCAGATTACAGGAAAGCATATAGTATAAAAGCAAGTGCTTGGGGTATATTAGTAAAAAAAAAAAAAATAATAATAATAATAATAATAATAATAATATATATTTTTATATATATATATATATATATATATATATATATGGGATTTCCTGTTCTGACTGAAATAGAGTGATCAGCTTCTATAGTACCTTGTGCTCTGATACGAGCCCCGGTATACTGCTGAACTGCTGCCATATTTGGCTTCACGTTGTGCAGTAATGATCCCCCACAACGGCTGTGATTGAGTGGGTATGGAAAGGTTTTCAAGCCCTCCAATACCTAAGTCACAGAAGACACACCAGGAACAGAGCCATGCGGCATTGCATGCTAAGATAGTTACAAATAATACCTACACCCTATCGCCGGCCAGCCGTACTTTACCTCTTACATATGCAGATGTAGTGCAAGCCATACAAGAAACATGAGTCCTCTACTTAAAGAGCAGATACAAGAACAGACTGTGATTTTGCAACAATCAATAACAGATAAAGTGATACAGAAAGTGTCTCTGTTGGAACAGAGGTGTGAAGAAAACTTTCAGGACATTACAGAGTTAAAAGCACTGATGTCTAAACTACAGCAGTCTGACCAGCAACTAAGCAAATATAGTTAAGGCGTAAGACAGAATAATAATCAATTAACAGTGTGTGATTATAGCAGTGCACCTAAAAGAGGTATGCCAATCATCCATGGAAAATGATAGATTACAAATCTAGGTGGTGCTTATACACACACTGAGACATAACAAAAACTAATTTTTATTCAATTTACACATTAATAACTCACGTGAGAGGGTCAATAAAAAAGCAACTTGTCACAATAACATAAAACTACATGTATAAAGTGCACAATCATTACACAAAGGCCTTACCCATAATATTTCTCAGTCTCGCTTGGTATAATCAATCAGCACAGGTAATACAGAAATATATTAGGTATCAGTCACCACTGGTATACTAGGTTGAAAGAATTCACTCTTCCAATGTGCTCCAAGGAAATTGATCTTAATATGCACACACATTTGCAATGTCCACTTATAGCAACAATTGCAGAGACTCTCAGTTCTATTCAGTCAGTCTCAATGCAGCCGACATTAATGAATCCTGTGATGAAAATACAATAGCTTCACTAGCAAAGCAAATACAGTCATTGGATTCTTTACCCCAAAAATAATATTTTTATTTGATCAGTGTCACTGTCTTCAGGTCCTCGGTACGGCGATGGGGACCAGATTCATGCCAAGTGTTGCTAACATCTATATGGGCCATCTAGAGCAAGACCGCATCTGGCAAGTATCCTTTGGTGCGAACCTGGTCATATACTCTCACTATATCTCTGACCAGTTTTTTGTCTGGAGAGGGGACCCTTTTACCTTCATTAATTTTGTTAATTATTTAAATATGAACACTTATGGTTTGTCCTTCATTCACATGCACAATCCTTCACAGATTAATAATTTGAATGTCAGTTTGGAAATTGTGGAGGATATGATCATCAATATCCACATCAAACCTGTAGATGTGTGTAAGGTTATTCCTTATAATAGCAACCATAACAAGAAATGGCTAAATAATGTACCAAAAAGCCAAGTACACCAAATACGGAGAAACTATACCTCTTTAGATACATCTAAAATTCAGGCGGAGGAACTGGTTGATACGTTTAAGAAATGTGAATATCCACAACTGATATTATATCAAGCTTTAGATTAATTATTGATGTTGGATATGTCTGATATACTTGATAAAGACAAGCAAAAACACAGAGAAATGGAGAAACATACTACAACAAAGAAGGATTTTGGGCTTTCTTTTATTTCTAAATATAATTTGACAGCAAATTTAGGAGCATTTTGAATAAGAATTATAAATTGCTGTTTACAGACCCTAAATTACAGGATAAATTGGAGAAAAGTTTCAGTTGTTTTTAAGAAGGCAAAAAATTTGAAGAACATCTTACTGTAGCTCCAAGTTTTTTTCAGCGTCTCCAACAATCCCTCTCTGAGACTATACAGAGGACACTAGTGAGTCCACGGGTTTTTAGCTTCTTCAGATGTAACTATGCTAAATATACCACTTGTTCTCATGTGGCTAATAACATAAAATCTGTACGTTCATCTGTTACCAAAAAGGAATTTGCAATTTAATAATTTATCAGTCGCAATTATTTATCTGTTGTACTGCCCCTGACAACTGTACTAAGCTAAAAGATACACCCCTTGAAAATGAGAAGAAACATCATACATAACGTAAGTGTACCAATCAAAGTGTCCCTAGACACTTCTCAGAATATCATGATGGTAACCAAGTGATAGGTTAGAACAGTTCCCTAACTCATGGAGAGGGGATGATCATTTAATGACCCAATGCAGACTGGAAACTGCATGGATCCTGAAGATGCAGTCCCTCAAACTGCAAGGATTGAATGAAAATATTGATTTAGAGTTTATCTAGCATGTGTGGTCAGTCGGTAATGTCCTATTGCTCTGTTTTTTTGGTACGTACATATGAGTATATAAAATTGTAACTAATTATATTTTTTATACTATATATTTCATCTTTATGATTATGAACTATATAGTTCAAATTACCTAACAATATGAACTACATAGTTCATATTACCTAACATACTCTTTATTTTTATTTTTATTTTGATCTTTATTTTTTATCTCTTACTCTTATTTTTTATTACTTATTAACCTTTATATACAGTTAAAATCTGTATTAGATGTAACATATCCCTCTAGTTCTGCACCAAGATAATAGGATTTTAATTACCTACCGGTAAATCCTTTTCTCGTAGTCCATAGAGAATGCTGGGGTCCACATTAGTACCATGGTTTATAGACAGGTCTGCCAGGAGCAACGGGCACTTTAAGAGTTTAATAGTGTGGGCTGGCTCCTCCCTCTATGCCCCTCCTACCAGACTCAGTCTAGAAACTGTGCCCGAGGAGATAGACATACTTCAAGAGAAGAAAATACACAGATAGGGGTGAGATTCATACCAGCTCACACATAACAAGGCAAACCAGGCTCAACAGCCTGAACAATCTCAGCAACAGCTGAACACAGTACTTAAACAAGTAACAACACAGTACCAAACCAAGTAACAAGGCAGTACTGAACCAAGGAACAACTGCAGGAAACCGAAGCGCTGGGCGGGCGCCCAGCATCCTCTACGGACTATGAGAAAAGGATTTACCGGTAGGTAATTAAAATCCTATTTTCTCTTACGTCCTAATGGATGCTGGGGTCCACATTAGTACCATGGGGATGTACCAAAGCTCCCAGTACAGGAGGGAGAGCGCGGAGGCTCCTGCAGAACCGATTGACCAAACTTTAGGTCCTCAGAGGCCAAAGTATTGAACTTGTAGAACTTAGCAAACGTGTTCGATCCTGACCAAGTAGCCGCTCTGCAAAGTTGTAAAGCCGAGACACCCCGGGCAGCCGCCCAGGAAGAACCCACTTTACGAGTAGAGTGGGCCTTAGCAGATTTTAGGCAAGGCAAGCCTGCCGTAGAATAAGCATGCTGGATAGTGAACCTGATCCAGTGAGAAATCATCTGCTTAGAAGCAGGTCACCCAATCTTGTTGGGATCATAGAGGACAAACAGAGTCTGACTTTCTGTAACGTGAAGTCCTCTTCACATAAATCCTCAAAGCCCTCACAACCTCCAAGGACTTTGAGGTAATTGAGGAGTCAGTAGCCACTGGCACAACAATAGGTTGGTTGATATGAAAGGCCGACACAACCTTTGGAAGAAACTGCTGACACATCCTGAGCTCAGCTCTATCTTCATGGAAAATCAAATAGGGGCTCTTGCAGGACAATGCCCCCAATTCAGACACACGCCTAGCTGAAGCTAATGCCAACAGTGTGACCACCTTCCAAGTGAGAAACTTGACCTCAAGCTCCTGTAGAGGTTCAAACCAATCCGATTGCAGGAACTGCAACACCACGTTAAGATACCATAGTTCCACATAATCAATCTGTCTCTAACTCATGTTACATGCACCTTAAAAACATATCCAAAATATGCCCTTATCTTACACAAGACACTGCAAAAACTCTAATCCATGCACTCATCATCTCTCTCAGTGATTATTGTAATAGTCTCCTTACTGTTCTTCCCAGACATAGGCTCTCACCACTACAATCCATTTTAAATGCAGCTGCGAGGCTAATCCTCCTCGCCAGATGTTCTTCGTTTTCTGATCCGCTCTGTCAGTCCCCCCTATTGGTTACCGGTATTCTACTGTGTCAAATATAAAATACTTTTACTTACATACAAGGCTATTAACTAAATTGCACCATCATACATCTCCTCACTCATCTCAAAATATCTCCCTACCAGTCCTCTCCGCTCTGCACAAGATCTGCGTCTCTCATCCATTTGTATTACCTGTTCCCACTCAAAATTACCGGACTTTACCCGGGCTTTACCCATTCTGTGGAATGCCATCCCATGCACAATAGGACTCTCCTCTAGTTTCCAAACCTTTAAACGTTCCCTGAAAACTCATCTCTTCAGACAAGCCTACCAAATTCAAGACCCACTCACATAACCTTCAATGCTTCCCTATCCAGTTACATCCTCTCTGTACAGTCCACATAACCTCACATTTTGTCTTCCAACATTGCTGGGAGGATCATATCATATCATACAACCCATTAAGAACCTAGCAATCTGGTGGACCATTATGTAACAGGTAGCATCTATCCTTGTGTATCAATGCCTATTTCCCTATAGATTGTAAGCTTGCGAGCAGAGCCTTCCTACCTCTATGTCTGTCTGTCTTTGCCCAGTTTTGTTCTATAACTGTTCTAATTGTAAAGCGCAACGGAATATGCTGCGCTATATAAGAAACTGCTAATAAGTAGAGCGGTAGGAGGCACAAAGGGAGGCTGGATGTGCAGCACCCCTTTCAAGAAAGTCTGAACCTCAGGGAGAGAAGCCAACTGCTTCTAGAAGAAAATGGACAATGCCCAAATCTGGACTTTTAAGGAGCCCAAATGTAGGCCCACATCCACACATGCCTGCAGGAAGAGGAGAAACCGCCCAAGTTGAAACTCCTCCGTAGGAAACTTCTTGGATTCACACCAAGACACATACTTTTTCCAAATGCGATGGTAATGTTTAGACGTCACTCCTTTCCTAGCCTGTATCAGGGTAGGATTAACCTTTTACGGAATGCCTTTCCGAGCTAAGAGCTGGCGTTCAACCTCCATGCCATCAAACATAGCCATGGTAAGTCTTGATAAGCAAATGGCCCCTGCTGTAGATGGTCCTCTCGAAGAGGAAGAGGCCTCGGATCTTCTAGTAGTAGCTCCAGAAGAACTGCGTACCAAGCCCTTCTTGGCCAGTCTGGAGCAATAAGAATCGCCTGAACTCTTGTTCTTTTGATTATTTTGAGAATCCTTGGGATGAGAGGAAGTGGAAGGAACACATACACTGACTTGAACACCCACGGAGTTACCAGGGTGTCCACTGCCACTGCCTGTGTGTCCCTCGACAATACCTCTGAAGCTTCTTGTTGAGGCATGAGGCCATCATATCTATTTGAGGTACGCCCCAAAGACTTGTCACCTCTGCAAACACCTCTGGGTGGAGGCCCCACTCTCCCGGATGAAGATCATGTCTGCTGAGGAAGTCCGCTTCCCAGTTGTTTACTCCTGGAATGAAGATTGCTGACAGCACCACTGCATGCTTTTCCACCCAGAGGATGATTCTTGTTACCTCTGACATCGTAGCTCTGCTCTTTGTTCTGCCTTAACAGTTTATGTAGGCCACTGTCGTTACATTGTCTGACTGAACTCGAATGGCCCAATCTTTTAGAAGATGAGCTGCCTGTTGAAGACCGTTGTACATGGCTCTTAGTTCCAGAATGTTTATTGGAAGGCTGGATTCTAGACTTGACCACCTTCCTTGGAAGTTGTCCTCCTGGGAGACTGCTCCCCAACCTCTGAGACTTGCATCCGTGGTTAGAAGGATCCAATTCTGAATCCCAAACCTGCGGCCCTCCAGTAGGTGAGAAATTTGCAGCCACCAGAGTAGCGAGATTCTGGCTTTCGGTGACAGACGTATCCTCTGGTGCATGTGAAGATGAGACCCTGACCATTTGTCCAGGAGATCCAGCTGGAAAGACCTGCATGAAATATTCCGTACTGTAGAGCCTTGTAGGAGGCTACCATCTTCCACAGAAGGTGAATGTACTGATGGATCGATACTCAGGCTGGCTTCAGGACATCCCGTACCATCGTTTGGATCACCAATGCTTTATCCACCGGCAGAAACACCCTCTGCACTTCCATGTCGAGAATCATCCCCAGGACGGACAGTATTCTCGTTGGATCCAAATGTGACTTTGGAAGATTCAGTATCCAACCATGATCATGGAGCAGTCGAGTTGTGAGAGCAATGGACTGCAACAACTTCTCCCTGGACGATGCTTTTATCAGCAAATCGTCCAGATATGGAATTATGTTCACACTCTTCCTGCAGAGTAGAAGCATCATCTCTGCCATTAGCTTGGTGAACACCTTTGGTGCTGTGGATAGGCCGAATGGCAGCGCCTGGAACTGATAGTGACAGTCCAACAGCGCAAACCTGAGATAAGCCTGGTGTGGCGGCCAAATAGGAATGTGAAGGTATGCATCCAAGGATACCAGGAATTTCCCCTCCTCCAAACCTGAGATCACTGTTCACAGAGATTCCATCTTGAACTTGAATTCCCTCAAATATGGATTTAACGATTTGAGGTTCAATATTGGTCTGACCAAACTGTCTGGCTTTGGCACCACAGAAAGGTTTTTAATAGTAACCCTTGTTTTCCAGGTGAGATGGAACTGGAACAATGACATTTGTCCTTTCTAATTTTTGAATGGCTTCTTGTAAAATAGCCCTTTCTGTTAGCAAAGCTGGTAAGCCTGACTTGAAAAATCTGTGAGGTGGGAGCTTTTGAAACTCCAGTCTGTACCCCTGAGATACAATATCTTGTACCCAGGGGTCCAGGCCTGAGGACGCCCAGATCTGACTGAAATTTTGTAGACGTGCTCCCACCTGCCCAACCTCCAGTCTGGGAGGTCCACCATCATGCTGAGGATTTTGAGTTAACAAAGCTGGTCTTCTTTTCCTGGGAACCTGTCGGTGCAGGTTTTCTGGATTTTCCTTGACCACCTCTGAAGAAGATGGCCGGGGATTTGGACTTCTTAACCTTGCAGTCCAAAAGGACTGCATTGTAGATGCAGAAAAGGATTTATTTGGCGTCGGAGTGGCTGTAAGAAGAAAGGTTGACTTACCGGTGGTTACATCCAAAGCCTCCCCAAATAGAGCCTGACCTGTGTAGGGTAGGTTTTCCACACTCTTCTTGTATTCTGCATCTGTAGACCATTGGTGCAGCCAGAGTCCCCTGTGTGCCGACACAGCCACAGAAGACGTCCGTTCAGTCAGATTACCAAGGTCCTTCATGGCCTCCATGAAACCCGCAGAATCCTGAATGTGACGTAAAACAATTCAATGTCACTTCTATCCATAGTATTTAAATCCTCTAGTAATGAGCTGACCACTTTACTATGGCTTTAGAAATCCATGCACAAGCAATAGTGGGCCTAAGCGCCACGCCTGAAGCAGTGTATATGGATTTGAGCGTAAACTCAATTTTGCAGTCTGCCAGTTCTTTCAAAGCGGTAGACCCAGGGACAGGTAAAACCACCTTTTTAGACAATCTAGAAATAGAAGTGTCTACTATAGGAGGGTTTTCCCACTTTATCCTATCCTCTTCAGGGAAAGGAAAAGCAACCAGAACTTTCTTTGGGATCTGGAATTTTTTCTCTGGGTTTTCCTAGGATTTTTCAAATATAGCGTTTAATTCTCTAGACGCAGGAAAGGTAAGGGAGACTTTCTTATTGTCAGTAAAATAAGCCTCCTCGTAATGTGTAAAACATCCCTATTGGCCTCAATCATTAGCTGTACACCTTTAGCAAGGGATGCCTCCCCCTGCAGTATGTCCCCATTACCGTCACCCATATCAGAGTCGGTATCCGTGTCAACTTAAAATACTTGGGCAAGAGCACGCTTTTGGAGGCATAAACCAGGGGACTTAGATGAGGTAGTGGGAGCTGAATACGACAAAACCTCCACAGATTGTTTTAAAACCTGTGTTTCAGTCTCATAATGAGCTACCCTAGATGAAATCTGGGATATCATACCCTTAATAGAAGCCACCCAGTTAAGATCGGGTTCAGAGGGCTGAGACAGTGTATTGTATTCCTGAGTACATGGAATAGACTCTTCTGGAGAAAATACATACTCTGCAGCACAAGACACAGAGTCCCTGGACATGGTAATGTGGGATATATAGCATATACACACACACACCCACACAGAAACATGTCAGACACAGTTTTCCCCAGTACCTTTAGACACAGAGTTATGGAGCCAGCCCACACAGCGCCCCAGTAGACAGATATACAATAAATGCCTGGCGCTGACTGTGCAACCTTAATAGACTACACAGTAATGTTAGTAACACTCTCCCCCCCTTCTATAATCCCCTAGTACCGCACAGGATAGCTAGAGTTATGTGGAGGGTCAGTGCTTCCTGTCAGCGTCTCTGTAGTGTGATCTGCATGGAGAAAATGGCGCTGGTGAGTGCTGGAACCGCTCTGAGGAGAAGCTCCGCCCCCTAAAATGGCACATCTTCCCGCACTTTGTAAGATTACTGGGCTGAGGTAAATGTTGCTAGCAGTAGTACAGTGTCCCTGATAGCTGCTGTGACCAGTTTAAGGGTGTTTGCGCTGACCCAGGGCGCCCCTCACAGTGCCGCACTCTGTACCTCTGAGCCCTCTAGAGCACAGCCTCAGCGCTGCGCTCCCACCTTGATGTCGCCATTCAAGCCAGATCCCTGCTTGTCGGGTCACCGGTGTTCAACTCACCACCGACGTCTTTTGGGTCTGTTAGGGGGTGGCGGCAGTACTGCGGGAGCGAGCAGGATCCTCGGGGGCTTGCGATCGGCACCCTCAGGAGCTCAGTGTCCTGTCAGCGGAGCTAGTGGCCATTAACCTCAGAGTGTTGGACACTACTCCCGCCCTAAGTCCCACGAAGCAGGGAGGCTATTGCTAGCAGCCTCCCTGTGCCTAACTCTAAAAAAACACAATAAAACTAGAAAAACTCCTATGGAGCCCTCCTAGCTGTGACCGGCTCCTCCGGGCACATTTTCTAAACTGAGTCTGGTAGGAGGGACATAGAGGGAGGAGCCAGCCCACACTATTAAACTCTTAAAGTGCCCATGGCTCCTGGTGGACCCGTCTATACCCCATGGTACTAATGTGGACCCCAGCATCCTCTAGGCCATAAGAGAAACAATGTTTACTTTGCCCGTGGAGTATATCGCAGCTATCTGATTGCAAGGTAGACCTTGTATAGCTTTGATGGGCTCTATAGGGTTAAATCACTGAGGGTTCGTATCAAACCGAGTTAAGATGTGAGATAGCAATCAGTTGCTTTGTTTATCCTTGTAACAATTCTTATTGGAATGTGATTTTAATATTGTTTTTATGTATTTCTTTGATCCTCAGGTTATTTTATTTTATAGAAATGTAGAGTTAAATGTATTTTTCTGTGACGATATGATATATCACAGAAGGTTTAATATCTGTTTTGAAAGCTGACTGCACAGATTGTTCTGATGAGCAATAAATGCTACAGGTGATTGCCTTGCATCTGAGGTATTTAACCACACTACTGAGAGCAAATAGGGAATATTCTTTCAGATTCCCCTAAGACAAAAAGTCCTTTCAAGCTCTAATAATATTGCACAATACTCCTGCTCAGTATCATAGTTTCCTGAGATAATCCAGATAGTCAGTTATGTGCTGGCCAGAAGAAACATTGTTTCATTTTTGCACATGAAAGTATGGTTGTAAAAAATGTAGCACTTTTTGATAAAGTTCATCCACAGAGAACTTTGTGCAATATTATTAGAGCTTGAAAGAACTTTTTGTCTTTGGGGAATCTGAAAGAATATTTCCTCCTGATATTCCACCTCAGGAATAATTTATTTATTATTTATTCATCATTATTGTTGTGTTTTTTGGTTTGTTTTATGTTGTAAATTAAAGACTACTATTTTATCTACACAGCTAATGAGTATCAATTACACTAATGATTAAGGTCTGTCCTTAAGTGATACCAGCAGCGCTCCCATCCTTGTTCTTTTTTTTTTGGTTTATAAAATAAACTAGGGCACTTTTATGGGGCATAACATTAACTAGTGCTCTACTAATTGCAGGGGCTATCAGATCCTGCATGATTGAGCTATACATTTTTTATATTAACCACAGTTTTTCTTATTTTATTTTTCTCAATGGAATTATGGGGGTCATTCTAAGTTGATCGCTCGCTAGCAGTTTTTAGCAGCCGTGCAAACGCATTGTCGCCGCCCACCGGGGAGTGTATTTTCGCTGTGCAGAAGTGTGAACGCCTGTACAGCAGAGCGCCTGCAAAAACATTTTGTGCAGAACAAGACCAGCCCCGGACTTACTCTTCGTGTGCGTTGATTCTAACTGTGAATGCTGATTTGCATACAGGACAAAAAGCTATACCTTTTACACTGAAATTCGAGCAGCTGTGGCTGCTGGATGTAATCTTTAACATACATACTTTTTACTAACTTAGCGTACACACACACCGACACGCCGTGAGCACAATGTAGCTACACGTGTGCCTGAAGTACACTTATAACCTTAGCAGGGAGAAGACACAACACCAATTGTATTTAAGATGTTGGGATCCGACCCACCAACATATAATTGATAAAAGGGGGTTACAACAAAGATACAATTACAATAACAGAAAAGAGGCTACAGTCAATGGTACATACGTTTGGTTTTGCCTGCGCTTCCCGGTCCGGTCCTCAGTCATCAAGGTAGATGACCTTCAGAGATTGAGAGAGTGACCTGGCCTGCAGCTGGCTCTTTATACATTTGTCCAAAACCTAACACAATGAAAGCTGTAATCTCTATGTCCATTGTACACTGGGATGGTCATTTACAGTACAGGAGAGGTCATAGGTCAGATTGAATAGGTGGGCGATGTCTGGTCCAGGTGCACTTGCAGATGTTCTCCTCTGGGTTCCCGCCGCATATCAAGAGTACAGTAAATAAAGTTAATATTAATATTCTGTTCCTGCGCATAACTATTCGCAGGAGCGTGCGATCTTCTGTAAACCAACACCGGAATATTGCTCTTAAAATACCCTACAGCTGGAAACCAAACACCACCTTATAACCTAGTTCTGTCCCCTCCTATCCTGTAAAGGTGAATCCCTTTGTTGCTGTACCATTTAAACAAGTATAAATCGCTGGTGCGGTGCATGTGGGCTATGTGTACATTGTGCACTATTTGGATTAAATATGTAATGTGTTTTTATGGCTTTTCCATGTGATCACAAACACTACCGTAATTACTCATACCACGAGCTAATACGCAGGACCGCGGGAGCGATCATACGCAAATTGCGAATATGTGCACGCACGGCAGAAGAAGTACGCGCACGGAGGCCATCTGTGTGTAGTTTGTACATGATGTGTGTACTGAAATATTTTCGACTTCGACATAACATTGGTGGGATGGCTTTTGACGTCACACACCCGCCCAGCGTTCATCCAGCCGTGCCTGCGTTTTCCCTGGCACGCCTGTGTTTTTCCAAATACTCCCAGAAAATGGTCAGTTGACACCCAGAAACGCCCCCTTCCTGTCAATCTTCTTGTGTTGTGCCCTGCGACTGAAAGCTTCACTAGAACCTGTGCAAAACCACAAAGGACTTTGTACCCGTATGTCACGCATGCGCATTGCGGTGCATACGCACGCACAGAAATGCCAATTTTTAGCCTGATCGCTGTGCTGTAAACAACGTCAGCTAGCGATCAACAATAACCCTCCTATATATTGATATGCACTGACACTTTAGTAGCTATATAAATGTGATGTTTTGAAATATTACTCATGACAATAGAAGGTCCAGAAATATACTGAGAATTTCGTGGCTTTGGACGTTGAAAAAGATATGGGGTGTAATTCCAAGTTGATCGCAGCAGGATTTTTGATAGCAATTGGGCAAAACCATGTGCACTGCAGGGTGGACAGATATAACATGTGCAGAGAGATTTAGATTTGGGTGTGGTGTGTTCAAACTGAAATCTAAATTGCAGTGTAAGAATAAAGCAGCCAGTATTTACCCTGCACAGAAACAATGTAACCCACCCAAATCTAACTCTCTCTGCAAATGTTATATCTGCCCCCCCTGCAGTGCACATGGTTTTGCCCAATTGCTAACAAACTTGCTGCTGCGATCAACTCAGAATTACCCCCATGGAGCAGCTAATCCAAAGTGCAAAGACTATCAGAGACTACATGATTGATTGATTGATTGATTGATTGATTGATTGATTGATTTACTGTTATATTATCTATATTACTTTTTTACACTGATTATATATTTGGATTTTGATATGCCTTGACACTTTAGAAAATATATATATGTGGTAATATTAGTATTTTTAATACTAGTTTTTAAACTAGGTTTTGAGATAAACTGAGAATACAGGGATATGATCACATCAGTAAGCACAGTTAGTATAGAAATCACATGTTTAAGCATATGTTTATTTTCTCTTCATTTGGTTTATGTGTTGAAAGTATGATTGTTTGATGTGAATATGCACTGACACTATTTAAACGCTACAGATATGTCACTTACATACAGCCTCCCTGCATGTTAAACAGCCCTTCTAGTCATGTCATGCCGTGGTGTGATTATTATAGTGCCAAATTTTCCATTAAAATGCATCTTATTCGCAAAACAATGCAAATAGAAAGCACAAGCAGTGTATGCTGATTAAAATGATATGCAGCAAACCAATATTCTGTGTGTAACTTTGGCTGTATCTGCATATTAAATGGTACATTAGTGTTTTGCAAATGATGCATTTTTTGCAAAAAAAAGACCCCCGACGTTGCACAGGACCTGTCAGCTCACTCACGCCAGACATCTCTCGCTACGTGGCGTATTGAGGCAAGATGTATGAGTACACATCTGTACATATGTTTGTATTTTTAGGGGTCCATCCTATTACCCACAAAGGGTGTGATGTGCCATTGCCAAATCGTTTAAACGCCAGCAATGGCACCCAGTCTTGCACCCTTCGCGGGCTCAATTAGCACCAAAGTGCTCGGAGCCCTATGGGTTTTTTTTTTTAAATGAGGGCATAGTTGAATATGGGGTATATTAAATTAGGTTGGATCCATTTCGACATGCATTTGTCGGAATGGATCCGACAACCCCTATTCAATCTCATCTCAATTCGACTTTTAAAAAGTCGAATTGAGATGATGGAACCAGAGGAGGAGGGGGGGGGGGGGGGGGAACCGCGGGGAGACCAGCGGGCAGACGGAGGAGAGCAGCGCTACAGTAGCGCTGCAGAAGGATGTCTCACAGCCACCAACCTCATGGCAGTGTCCACCCGGCTCCAGCACGCGTGACCTCACTTGCTGGAGCCGGGTGGATGCTGCCGTGAGCGGCGCGGCTGTGAGACATCCTGCTGCAGCACTGTGCTGCAGCGCTGTGCTGTAGCGCTGCTCTCCCCTGTATGCCCGCGGCTGTCCCCCGTCTCCCCGCAGCTCCCCTCCCCTCTCCTCCTCTGGGTCCCACATCTCAGTCAGACATTTTTTATGTCGGACTGAGATGGTCGGAAACGGGGCCAAATCCTGTCGAATTTGGCCCCGTTTCACTCAAAAGTACGTGAATCGGCAGCTATATCGCTGATTCATGTACTATTCGACAAGTCGAATTCCACGACTTGTCGAATAAAAACTGCAGGGATTGAATAGGTCGAATCACTATTTGACCTTGAAAAGCCAAAAACTGACGTCTTTTCGACAGATGGCAGTTTTTTTACCCTAATTGAATATACCCCTATGCCTCTATTTATTTCATTAAAACAGCTAAGAATGCTGGTATTTTTAGAGTAATATTGAGATTGAAAAATTGGTTTATTTTTTAATATGCACCATAATGTATATTTTAAAGGTATAATATTTAAAAAAATATTATTTTTTTTGCTTAATAACCCTAGTTAATGGACTACAATGTTATTATATATATTATGGCTGGGCTTGGTTTGGAGCTATTCCACTCCTAATCATTCTTTGTTAAGTCTATTTGTTCATACATAAAGTCAGTTGGAAAAATGGTTGCCTAAAATCCTTTTAGGATTATAAGCGTGTTTGTTTTTGGCTTTTTATAATTTTCTTTCTTTTGAAAGTCTTTTTCCCTTTATATACTGGATGCAAATTGTATCACGATTGTAAAAATGCATATGGTTTATTGTATTTTGCAATATATAAGGATGAGTATAATGAAGTTTGGCTCCTGGAACGTAGGAGGTTCATTCACCAATTAAAATAAAGAAACTCTTTATATATTTTAACAAGTTATTAGATCTTGAATTTATGCATGAGATGCATCTTCTACCCCCAGGAATTCATAAACTTATTATAATGGTATGGTCTGTATTAGCATCTGCCCCTTATATAGCACCTCAAAAGGGATGTAGTCACGATCCTTATTTCCCAATGTTTAAGACACTGCGCTGGAACTTATGTGTTGTATGATCGTTCATTGATTTGTACCATGGATCACCACTATGACAGATAGGAGATCTTATAGGCAATGGAGATTTCAAACATATTTATTATGAAATGTGAAATTTAAGGGAAAATTGTAGCAATTTTGGGAGGAGTTCTGGATAGATAATCCGCAGCACGCACAATCAGATCCACTAACATTCTGGCAAGCCTCAAAGGTGGTATTTCAAGATCATATAATGTCTCTCAAAATAATCGAGTACTGTACTTTGTTTAGTTTAATAATACTTCTTCATCAATTAGTACAAAAAAGCATATCTAGAGGCTAAAATGCATTCTGACTTATTACTAAAATTTGGAGAGCGGTACTCTCTCCATATACGTTTTATGAATATGGGAATAAAGTGGGAAAGTTACTGTCAAATTTAGATCATGGAGCACATCCTTCTGTGATCAAACATCTTTATAAGCCATATCATCCTTTCTTATGATTAAAAGTAAAGAAGTAGTGGAAGTAGAGATGAGCGGGTCCAGTTCTTGGAGAACCCAGACCCACCTGAACTTCCCGATTCGAGTCCGACTCAGGGTTTCCCGCCAGACTCCAAAATGAGGCAAAATGCCATCATCCTGCTGTTGGATTCTCGCTGGGTTTTGGATTCTATAAAGGTCCTGGTGATCTGCGCCAGTCCGTCTCAGTGCTGAGGTTGTGGAGCATGGGTGTGGGTCTGCTGTAGGACTGGTGTATCAGTCCAGGGGTGCTCTGTTTTCTGGTAATATATCTGACAAGGGGTGATCTGTCCATAATCCATATATATCCAGGGGCTCTGCCCCAGTGTTAAAACCCAGTATACTGTGTGTACATCCAGGGGCTGGTGTGTCCTATCAGTATCAGTCCAGGGGTGCTCTGTCTGTTATTAAGTGGTGTATCTGACAAGGGGTGATCTGTCCATAGTCCAAATACATCCAGGGGCTCTGCTCCAGTGTTAAAAAAAAAACAGTATAGTGTGTGTGTGTGTGTGTGTGTGTGTGTGTGTGTGTCTGTGTGTGTCTGTGTGTGTGTGTGTACATACAGGGGCTGGTGCATCTGACGCCGATCAGTATCAGTCCAGGGGTGCTCTGTCTGTTGTCCGCTGGTGGATCTGACAAAGGGTGATATCTCCATATATATCCTGCCCCAGTGTTAAAAAACAACAACAGTATACTGTGTGTACATCCAGGGACTGGTGTGTCTTAGTGTGTTCTATGTATCCATATCATTCCAGGGGTGATCTGTCTGTCATCTGGTGGTGTATCTGACAACAAGGGGTCATCTGTTCATATACATCAATGGGCTCTGCCCCAGTGTTTAAAAAAACACAGTATACTGTGTGTGTACATCCAGGGGCTGACTTGTCCAACTCCTATATGTATCAGTCCAGGGGTGCTCTGTCTGTTGTATCTGGCCCGCGGTGTTCTGTCAACCTATGAGTGATCTGTCTCTCCATCCAGGGGCTCCGCAACAGTATAAAATTAAAATAATAAATGCTAAAAAGCCTAAAATACATTTATAAAAAATATTTTTGGCGGGTTTGTGCTGCACCCCAGTGTACTATACAATTTGTATTTTATTTTCATAAGTACTGTGACCCTGCTGGTCAGTATATTTTCCAGTACTGCTGCACCTCAGCATATTATTATTTCATACTCATGCATGTATTGTGCTACACTGTTGGCTAAATTAAACCGCAGTGTTTGATTACTATTCCTGACTCATACACGTATTGTGTGACACTGTGGGTAAAAGTGGTACCACAGTAATATATTTTCATACTCTTCTCATACACATATTGTGAAACTGTAGGTGGTATATTTTATGTACAAATTGTGGTGTGTGCTGTACCCAACTTCGTTCGTGTTTGTGGATAGATATGGAGGACGAAAAATTGAGAGGAGAGCAGGAAGCACATACTAGTGCTGCAGGTGCTGCCACCAGTCATGATGATACAAGTTCATCAATGTCATCTACTAAAACCAATGCCCAAGCGAATAGGCTGCTTAAGTCAGGGCATTTTAAATCAAAGAAGCAATATAATTTTAAAGTGGAAAAGAAAAACACATAAAAAATAAAGTTATCTGCAGAGAAAGACAAAATTGGCATTATGCTATTCACCACATGAAGTGTCAAGGAAAGGCTCAGGCTTTGGTCTTTATTTATAAATGTTAGTTCTGCAACTGTCAGTAAGACATCTACTTCTGCATCTTAAGACGATACAAGACCTTTTCACTCAGAGTCTAGAAAAGAGGTAAAAAAATGGAAACAACTAAAGCAGTAGAACAAACTGTGCATTCAGAACCATCACACATTCCTGAGGAATGTTTATGGGTGTCAACATTAGCTATGTGTGAGTCTGACATTTCTCACACTGTCCTCATAGAGAATCATCTTTCACCTTCTTCCAGTATTTCTGCACCATCTGCACATCTGGGGAGCAGTACAAGTAAAGATGGTGATAACAGCATAATAGAAATTGAGGATTCATGTGTGGAAGTGGAACAGGATGAGCGGGATATGTGTATAGAACTACTATCTGACACTGAGGAGGTTGATGATGTTTGGGTGTGGAATTATTTTTTCCCACAAATCCTGACAATGATTGTAAAGGCATCTGCTTCATTTGTGAGGCCAAAGTTAGTAGAGGTAGGGATGTTAGCCATCTAGGCACCTCCTCCATGTTATGTCATTTCTGGCATATTCATGAAGTTTATTTCACAAGATTATAATATAATTAATACCCTCATCATCAACCTCCTTTTTCGTAATCAGCAGTAGTCCTTCCAAAAAATTGTCTTGTGGAGGCCCAAACAAAGCAAGCACTTCAACCACAAAAGTGTCAGTCCCTGTTGCTGAATTGCTTGGTTTGTTACACTGTGCATTTCCTTTTTATTATACAACATAAGGGTGGGAGGGAGGGCCCAAGGACAATTCCACTTTACAGCACTTTTCATTTCTGCAATGCTGTTTGTCAATGTTTCATAGATGTGCTACAGTACAAACTGCAGTGTGTATGTACCGCTGCTCTGTCGGTTAGTAACCAGCCACCTTGCAGCAGCTTTTGGCCTAAATGAATAAAAACAATAATGTGAGCTGTGAGGTGGTCACAGTTGACTGGAAATATGTGGAAATGAATTGAAGATAATAATACTGGAGGAACAAAAACAGGCCAAAATTCTGTGATTTTAGCTGTTTTTATTATTTTTACTAAATACACGAAGGAAATACAGCTCCAAAACCAAAACCTGAGATTTTGAATCAACGCACATCTCTAAGTGGAAGTGGTCCAAAAATGTTATATGCATATTTATGCACAGCCTTCTATAGATACTCATGCTAAATCCTTTTGGATGACTACAGTATATGCTTGTGGAGTCTGGATCCGGATAAACTTGCACAGCTGGGTGCACCAGTCACATTGGTGGAAGTTCGTAAAGCTACTCAGAGACTGAAAGCTCTGAAGGCTCTAGTCCTAGATGGCGTAACAGGCAAAATATTAAAAAATTCTATTGCCACTTATTTGTGATACCTTAATGGAAGCTTTTAATAATATTATAGCTAACCATAGTTACTAGTATTACATAGACGTATTTCAATTTTGAATAAAATATTAGCAGATATAATTACTGTTAGTTAGAACTCATATATGTCATTGATGCAGACAAGACAGGATTTATTTAAAAAAATATATATACAGCGCCACTTGTGGGATAGATTCCAAAGCTATGTCAAACTATTTTAAAAGAGAAAAAATCTTTAAAAAACACACACAACCTTATTATAGGTGTCTGCCACCCCCTAAAAATGCAACGCTGGTGGAGCAATGCTAAAAATTGTGGAAGAAGTGGGGGATAGGGGTACCGGCGACCTGTGTTGTTTAAAAAGTATATACTAAAAAATCTTTAAATTTATGAGCCAAAAAATATAAATATAAAAATATTCAAATTTAATAAGATATAAAAGTTAATAAATAAAAGTACAAATTTTCAACAGATAAAATTATATAAATATAAGGTAGGAGATAAGACTTAGCTTAAAAAATAGGCAGGGGGTCAGTGCAGGGAATCCAACGCGTTTCGTCACATATGACTTCTTCAAAGGGTAGGGACAGAATGATTCCTTAAGCCTATTTATACCCTTACATACTGGGTAAGGAGTTGTGACATCACAGATGGTCAGGTGATTCAATCTCAGAGTCTCACATAAAGATACACATGATGGTGGTTATTAAACATCATAGCAAACTATGGGTGTTATTTGGGGCACATCCTCATCTAAAACGAGTGGTTTAAAAGTTCAAATAGTGTAGATAAACTGTTTTAGAATGATTAATACATTAAATAGCGGCACTTCCGCCACACTTCCGGTGACGGAGGCCGCGGGTCACATGACTTCGGGCACTTCCGCCCCACTTCCTGTGCGCGTCTGCGCATGCGCCGGGACCCGATCTCTGTGTCTGCGCATGCGCCGGCGGCGGGACCCGATCTCTGTGTCCATGTTTAGTATGTTCAGCTTTGTCTCCTCCGTATTTTGTCAGCAGTTTTCTCCTCCACGGCGGCCATTTTCGTGTGTGGAAAGTCCATAGAGATCAAAGGAATTGCGGCGGCCATTTTGTTGTAGTTTCAGGAGACCCATATTAATTTCATTTGGAAATATCCATGGCAACGTTTCCATATGAAAAAGAGATATACAGTTTGGTAATGATCCTTATATTGGTGTTTTTTGCCATCATAAAACAACAGTTGTCATTATTAAAATATTAAAATATTAGTATTTAAACAACCCATAGGCTAATATTGAATATGCATGTAATTATAATACAGTAATATGTTAAAAATGTCTGACTGGGCTCTGTCAGGTGAATCTAGGGGTAGGGGGAGGTGTTTAGACCATGTATGTATACTGCATATTTACTAATAAGTTATAAATTTATAAACTTATATTCATTAAATAAATATTAATTATGATCATTATTCATTTTTGTCAATGGACACATTTAGTCGTAGGGATGCCGAGTGTTGATAGATCGCCCACCAGGTGGCTTAACGTCCTATTGTCACTCACTACAGTACCTGATCTTCCGAGGTAGTCCCCTCCCCTGGTACTGGTCAGGCCCGATACACTGCTTAGCTTCCAAGATCGGACGAGGTTGGGCGTACCAGTGTGGTATGACTGTATATACGTGTGAGACGTCGTTACACCGGTGATCCGATCGCTCAATAACACTCGAGATCAGGTTAGCTTAATTAATTTATTAATTTATTAGAGTGCATAATTGTATGGGAGAGCTAAAGTGAATGTGAAAAAGCAGGACTATATGAATAATGAGGATACTGCACCTCACAAGAAAGGTGCAATCTCGTATCCTTCGTTAAAGCCTGTTGGTTGCAGGGTTCCCAGCTGGAAAATCCAATACATTTCACGTCTTGAGAGCTTGTTTGCAAGATCACCACCTCTCTCGCCCAGGTCCACATGTTCAATCGCCTTGAACGTAAGGTCCTCAGGATTTGAATTATGTTGTGTTGTGAAATGTCTGGAGACCGTGTGGCTTTCGACCTTGTTTTTAATGTTTCTGATATGTTCCTGGATCCTTATTTTCAACGGTCTCTTGGTCTTGCCCACGTATTTCATCCCACAAGCACATTCCAACAGGTAGATCACGGACGTTGTATTGCAGTTCATAAAATGTTTAATGGTATATTCCTTTTTATTTTCCATATCACTGAAGGTTTTCCTGTTCCGATGTAAATATTTGCAAACGTTACACTTCCCACATTTATAAGATCCTAAACACTTAAGCATTGGGATCCTTTGGTTGGGTTTCTCCTTTATCATGCTGGGTGCCAGGCAGTCCTTCAAGTTTCTTGACTTTTTGGTGTCTGCAATTAGAATGCGATATTCATAAGGTATGAACAATGGATCTCTGGTATAGCAGGCGGCGGTGGCTATCCAAAACACGTGACATCAGTGAGTCAATAAGATTTGGTTTTGAGAACCGAGTAAAACCGAGTAAAACCGAATCCGCTCATCAATAAGCTGAACCTCGGTTTTTGTTATCATTGGACGCTGAGAAGGCTTTTGATCTTTTGAAAAACACTTTATTGACAGGATGAAATGTAAACATACAATGGGTTCACACAAAATCACAATATATAATGGAGAAATCACAGTACAAAAATCAATAAAACATTTAAGAGGAGTGGAGAGGTTCTAAGTCTTAACATAGAACGGGTGACCAGTATCCAGCACCGAAGGCTTTTGATCTTATATCATGGGATCACCTGTTTGAAACTATAAAAAGGTTTGGGTTTCCAGAGGAAATTATTATTATATTTCAAACATTATATTTATCCCCAAACTCCCAAATTGCATGTAAGGAATATTTATTTGATACAGTTATTATTAGAGATGTGCACCGGAAATTTTTCGGGTTTTGTGTTTTGGTTTTGGATTCGGTTCCGCGGCCGTGTTTTGGATTCGGACATGTTTTGGCAAAACCTCCCTTAATATTTTTTGTCGTATTCGGGTGTTTTTTTTTCAAAAAACCCTCAAAAACAGCTTAAATCATAGAATTTGGGGGTAATTTTGATCCTATAGTATTATTAACCTAACCATAATTTCCACTCATTTCCAGTCTATTCTGAACACCTCAGCACCTCACAATATTATTTTTAGTCCTAAAATTTGCACCGAGGTCGCTGGATGACGAGGTCGCTGGATGACTAAGCTAAGCGACCCAAGTGGCCGACACAAACACCTGGCCCATCTAGGAGTGGCACTGCAGTGTCAGACAGGATGGCACTTATAAAATTGGCCCCAAACATCACATGATGCAAAGATAAATACTAAAAAAAGAGGTGCAAGATGGATATGTCCTTGGGCCCTCCCACCCACCCTTATGTTGTATAAACAGGACATGCACACTTTAACAAACCCATCATTTCAGCCACAGGGTCTGCCACACGACTGTGACTGAAATGACTAGTTGGTTTGAGCCCCCACCAAAAAAAGAAGTAATCAATCTCTCCTTGCTCAAACTGGCTCTACAGAGGCAAGATGTCGACCTCATCATCATCCTCCGATTCCTCACCCCTTTCACTGTGTACATCCCTCTCTTCACAGAGTATTAATTCGTCCCCACTGGAATCCACCATCACAGGTCCCTGTGTACTTTCTGGAGGCAATTGCTGGTGAATGTCTCCACGGAGGAATTGATTATAATTCATTTTGATGAACATCATCTTCTCCACATTTTGTGGAAGTAACCTCGTACGCCAATCGCTGACAAGGTGACCGGCTGCACTAAACACTCTTTCGGAGTACACACTGGAGGGGGGGCAACTTAGGTAAAATAAAGCCAGTTTGTGCAAGGGCATTCAAATTGCCTCTTTTTCCTGCCAGTATACGTACGGACTGTCTGACGTGCCTACATGGATGCGGTCACTCATATAATCCTCCACCATTCTTTCAATGGTGACAGAATCATATGCAGTGACAGTAGACAACATGTCAGTAACCGTTGGCAGGTCCTTCAGGCCTGACCAGATGTCAGCACTCGCTCCTGACTGCCCTGCATCACTGCCAGCGGGAGGGCTCGGAATTCTTATCCTTTTCCTCGCAGCCCCAGTTGCGGGAGAATGTGAAGGAGAAGATGTTGACGGGTCACGTTCCGCTTGACTTGACAATTTTCTCACCAGCAGGTCTTTGAACCTCTGCAGACTTGTGTCTGCCGGAAAGAGAGATACAACGTAGTCTTTAAACCTAGGATCGAGCACGGTGGCCAAAATGTAGTGCTCTGATTTCAACAGATTGACCACCCATGAATCCTGATTAAGCGAATTAAGGGCTCCATCCACAAGTCCCACATGCCTAGCGGAATCGCTCCGTTTTAGCTCCTCCTTCAGCTGCTTCTGCAATAGCCTGATGAGGGGCATGACCTGACTCAGGCTGGCAGTGTCTGAACTGACTTCACGTGTGGCAAGTTCAAAGGGTTGCAGAAACTTGCACAACCTTGAAATCATTCTCCACTGCGCTTGAGTCAGGTGCATTCCCCCTCCTTTGCCTATATCGTAGGCAGATGTATAGGCTTGAATGGCCTTTTGCTTCTCCTCCATCCTCTGAAGCATATAGAGTGCTGAATTCCACCTCGTTACCACCTCTTGCTTCAGCTGATGGCAGGGAATGTTCAGGAGTGTTTGCTGGTGCTCCAGTCTTCGGCACACGGTTGCTGAATGCAGAAAGTGGCCCGCAATTCTTCGGGCCACCGACAGCATCTCTTGCACGCCCCTGTCATTTTTTTTAAAATTCTGCACCACCAAATTAATTGTATGTGCAAAACATGGGACGTGCTGGAATTTGCCCACATGTAACGCACGCACAATATTGGTGGAGTTGTCCGATGTCACAAATCCCCAGGAGAGTCCAATTGGGGTAAGCCAATCTGCGATGATGTTCCTCAGTTTTCGTAAGAGGTTGTCAGTTGTGTGCCTCTTATGGAAAATGGTGATACAAAGCATAGCCTGCCTAGGAACGAGATGGCATTTGCGAGATGCTGCTACTGGTGCCGCTGCTGCTGTTGTTGCTGCGGGAGGCAATACATCTACCCAGTGGGCTGTCACAGTCATATAGTCCTAAGTCTGCCCTGCTCCACTTGTCCACATGTCCATGGTTAAGTGGACATTGGGTACAACTGGATTTTTTTAGACACTGGTGAGTCTTTTTCTGACGTCTGTGTACATTTTCGGTATCGCCTGCCTAGAGAAGTGGAACTTAGATGGGATTTGGTACCGGGGACACACTACCTCAAGAAATTCTCTAAGTCCCTGTGAATTAACGGTCGATACCGGACACACGTCTAACACCAACACAGCTGCCAAGGCCTGAGTTATCCGTTTTGCAACAGGATGACTGCTGTGATATTTCATCTTCCTCGCAAAGGACTGTTGGACAGTCAATTGCTTACTGGAAGTAGTACAAGTGGTCTTCCGACTTTCCCTCTGGGATGATGATCGACTCCCAGCAGCAACAACAGCAGCACCATCAGCAGTAGGCGTTACACTCAAGGATCCATCGGAGGAATCCCAGTTAGGAGAGGACTCGTCAGACTTGCCAGTGACATGGCCTGCAGGACTATTGGCATTCCTGTCTAAGGAGGAAATTGACACTGAGGGAGTTGGTGGTGTGGTTTGCAAGAGCTTGGGTACAAGAGGAAGGGATTTAGTTGTCAGTGGACTGCTTCCGCTGTCACCGAAAGTTTTTGAACTTGTCAATGACTTCTGATGAATGCACTCCAGGTGACGTATAAGGGAGGATGTTCCTAGGTGGTTAATGTCCTTACCCCTACTTATTACAGCTTGACAAAGGCAACACAGGGCTTGACACCTGTTGTCCACATTTCTGTTAAAATAATTCCACACCGAAGAGGTGATTTTTTTTGTAATTTTACCAGGCATGTCAATGGCCATATTCATCCCACGGACAACAGGTGTCTCCCCGGGTGCCTGACTTAAACAAACCACCTCACCATCAGAATCCTCCTTGTCAATTTCCTCCTCAGCACCAGCAACACCCATATCCTCATCCTGGTGTACTTCAACAGTGACATCTTCAATTTGACTATCAGGAACTGGACTGCGGGTGCTCCTTCCAGCACTTGCAGGGGGCGTGCAAATGGTGGAAGGAGCCACCTTTTCCCGTCCAGTGTTGGGAAGATCAGGTATCGCAACCAACACAATTAGACTCTCCTTGGGGATTTGTGATTTAGAAGAATGCACAGTTCTTTGCTGTGCTTTTGCCATCTTAACTTTTTTCAGTTTTCTAGCGGGAGGATGAGTGCTTCCATCCTCATGTGAAGCTGAACCACTAGCCATGAACATAGGCCAGGGCCTCAGCCGTTCCTTGCCACTCCGTGTCGTAAATGGCATATTGGCAAGTTTATGCTTCTCCTCAGCCACTTTTAATTTAGATTTTTGGGTCATTTTACTGAACTTTTGTTTTTTGGATTTTACATGCTCTCTACTATGACAATTGGCATCGGCCTTGGCAGACGACGTTGATGGCATTGAATCGTCTCTGCCATGACGATTGGCAGCAGCTGCAGCACTAGGTGGAAGTGGATCTTGATCTTTCTCTATTTCATCCTCCACATTTTTGTTCTCCATCTTTTAATGTGTGGTATTATATGCCAGTAATATTATTATATCAATAGCAATGGCCTACTGTACTGTACAACTATATACTGTTGGTCACCAAAATTATGCACTGTACTACTATATATACTGCTCACAACAATGCAGCACAGATATGGATACTTGCAGTGACACGGAGCTGCAAGACACAGCAATGGACTACTGTGCTGTACAACTATATACTGTTGGTCACCAAAATGCTGCACTGTACTACTATATATACTGCTCACAACAATGCATCACAGATATGGATACTTGCAGTGACACGGAGCTGCAAGATACAGCAATGAACTACTGTGCTGTACAACTATATACTGTTGGTCACCAAAATGCTGCACTGTACTACTATATATACTGCTCACAACAATGCAACACAGATATGGATACTTGCAGTGACACAGAGCTGCAAGATACAGCAATGGACTACTGTATTGTACAACTATATACTGTTGGTCACCAAAATGCTGCACTGTACTACTATATATACTGCTCACAACAATGCAGCACAGATATGGATACTTGCAGTGACACGGAGCTGCAAGATACAGTAATGGACTACTGTACTGTACTGTACAACTATATACTGTTGGCCACCAAAATGCTGTACTGTACTACTATATATACTGCTCACAACAATGCAGCACAGATATGGATTCTTGCAGCGACACGGAGCTGCAAGATACAGCAATGGACTACTGTACTGTACAACTATATACTGTTGGTCACCAAAATGCTGCACTGTACTACTATATATACTGCTCACAACAATGCAGCACAGATATGGATTCTTGCAGCGACACAGAGCTGCAAGATACAGCAATGGACTAATGTACTGTACAACTATATACTGTTGGTCACCAAAATGCTGCACTGTACTACTATATATACTGCTCACAACAATGCAGCACAGATATGGATACTTGAAGTGACACAGAGCTGCAAGATACAACAATGGCCTACTGTACTGTACAACTATATACTGTTGGTCACCAAAATGCTGCACTGTACTACTATATATACTGCTCACAACAATGCAGCACAGATATGGATACTTGAAGTGACACGGAGCTGCATGATACAGCAATGGACTACTGTACTGTACTACTATATATAATATATATATAGTATATACTGGTCACACAACAATGCAGCAGATATTGAGCACTGATGATCAGGATACTGTCTAGAACTGAGCCTGACATGGAGCTGCAAGATACAGCAATGGCCTTCTGTACTGTACTACTATAATTATATACTGGTGGTCCCCACAATGCAGCACACTGAGCACAGATATTTTCAGCACACTGAGCACAGATATGGAGCTTTTCAGGCAGAGAACGTAGATATTTGCAGCACACTGAGCACAGATATTTGCAGCACACTGAGCACAGATATTTGCAGCACACTGAGCACAGATACAGAGCTTTTCAGGGAGAGAATGTAGCCACGTCCTCTCCGTTCAATCTCCAATGCACGAGTGAAAATGGCGGCGATGCGCGGCTCTTTATATGGAATACGAATCTCGCGGGAATCCGACAGCAGGATGATGACGTTCAGCATCGTTCGGGTTAACCGAGCAAGCCGGGAAGATCCAAGGCTGCATCGGACCCGTGTAAAATAGGTGAAGTTCGGGGGGGTTCGGATCTCGACGAACCGAACTCGCTCATCTCTATTTATTATACAGAAGGGAATACGGCAAGGATGTCCTCTCTCTCCTCTTTTGTTTGTAATAGCGACAGAGCCATTGGCAATAGCATTACATAAGATGCAAGGTTTTCATGGGATATATGTTAATAAATTGTAAAACTTGCATTATTTGCAGACTATATGGTGCTCTTTCTTTCTAAACCATCTATTTCTATACTCAGTGTTAATTGTTTATAAAAATTATTTTCAGCTATTAGTATTCATAGTACTTAGAGTGTGGACACAGGAACTGGGTATCCGCACACTCAATTTATATTTATATGTTATCATGTGTGTATGTGGATCATCGCCATATGCCGACAGGTATAAACCCCCATCTTGTATCTTGGACAATGCTCAGTAAATACAGGGGGTGCTATCAACTACAGTATGCATAGACTAAAGTTGGGAGGAAAAAAGAGGAGGAATCTGTATTGTTAACGCACTAGAGGAAAAGTTGATTTAACATAAAATATAACCTTTATTAGATATGTACTAAAATAGGATATAAACAAATGTATTATCCCAGACTAGAGTGAAACATAGAGGTTAAAATCACAAGACTAACAAGTATGTGAATAAAGAATTGAAAAAAAAAATGTGAATAAAGATTAAAAAACGTGTCCACGTTCGTTTTTGATGTATATAGTGCACTCTTGAGGTTTCTACAAATATCCGAGTGTAGTTAGTATTAAATCACGAGTGATATATTTTATGTTAAATCAACTTTTCCTCTAGTGCATTCCTCCTCTTTTTTCCTCCCAACTTTACTTAGAGTGTGTATCAGAATTTTCTGTTTCTTGGCATCAATATCCCCAAAACATGATGGGGGGTCTGGAGGTATCGTGGCTCAGCAGACTAGCAGCTTATAAAATAACAATCCTCCCAAAATTGATGTACTTATTTTGCAAGATCCCTTATCTGGTCCCACAGAAGTTTATTAGCCAAGTACATTCAGCGATACTTCGATATGTGTGGAAGAATAAACCCCCACATATAGTTTATAGATGCCTAACGAGGGCTAGGAAATTAGGTGGGTTGGAGGTACCTGACCTGCGTTCATATCAAATGGCATGCCTGGTACCACAAGTAAGCGATTGGTCTTTATCGGAGGGTATGAAGCAATGGGTAGATTTAGAGAAAGACTTATATCCCCATTTTAATCTTTTAGACCTACTTTGGACTCTCGTTCAACAAAACCTCCCCTGTACTATCTTAGACTCTCTCAAAGCATGGGACATTATGGTAACTTCTTCCAAAGCTCTTTCTCTACCTTCTCGTAAATTATGCTTAGAAGTTCTTTTCAGATTGATCCAAGATTTAAATGTTTCTTAATGGCTGCTCTGTAGTATCACTACCATTGCCGATCTAGTTGATGGATATACCATTACCCCCTTTTCCATGCTACAAAGCCAATTTAATTTCCCCCATACTGAGATATTTACATATCCCCGCATAACACATTGGATTGCTAGTTCGATAAAATCCTTAGGACCCCTACTGTTCCCTCCTCCTACTATATTATCGAAATTGTCATCCGGTAACGGTAGAGGTTTCATTAGATTTGGGTATGCTCTAATCCAAGATGTTTTGTTACAAGACAAAACTCTGGCTCAATCGCAGTGGAAAGCGGATTTGGGTTGCATCAATGGGAGTCAATTTACCTTGCTACGCATGCTATGTCTAAATGCAATAACCACAAAGAAATGTATTTCAAACTCCTTCATAGATTATATTTTACACCGGCCAAACTACACAAAATCTGGCCTAGCCACTCAGTATTGTTAGAGGAATTGTTCTAAGATTGGTGATATTTTACATGTATTTTGGACATGCCCTGAGATTTGCCAGCTCTGGAGTGATGTGTTAGCTTTTGCTTCTAAAGTACTTAAAGTCACTCTCCAAGAGTCTCCATTATTGGCTCTTTTCCACCTTTTCCCGACAGATCTTACCCATGCCGATTGCTATGTGTTGGGTGAGGGTCACATCCTCATAGCCACTAGGGCGGCAATAGCCCAAAACTGGAAAAGTCCCCTGACCCCATCGCTCCTTAAAATAATTTGTAAAACCCACCAGGCCTTTGTGATGGAAACCCCAGGTTTATCCTACATGTTTAACGTAAAATCACCTTTAGTCAGGTGGTATAGCTGGCATGAATATTCAAGTACCAGAGAAGGAACCGATTCTTTGCTTGAATTAGACAATTAATTGGCTATTAGTAACCAAGTAGTTCCTATTTCTTTTTTTCCTCTATTGCTGTTCCTTATATTACTGTGTAAACAATTTTATATATTGCAGTTGACCATAATGTTTGTGCACATTCTATTGATGGAAAAAAATGGTCTTTTTTTTAGCTTTACTTTGAATATTAATAAATCAGAACTCCTTCCACTCAATTTGACCCCTATTACGTCTGACTTGTTTGGAACATTGACTCAATTCCATTTTGTATGCTCTAAAATGAAATATTTAGCGATTAATATTATGACCAAGATCCAGGACTTATATGATGAAAATTTCTCTAGGCTTCTACATAACATATTTTCTAGTCTGGATAACTGGAAATTATTGCCAGTACCATTATTGGGGCAAGTGGCATTAACTAAAAGTATTATCTTTCCTAAAATATCTTATATTTTACAGATGTTACTGATTAAATTATCAAAATCAGATATAGTAGTTTGTAATAAGATGTTTTCCAAATGTATGTAGATGGAAAAGAATATAGATTGTAAAACAGTTTACAATGTGAAAATGTGGGTCTGGCAGTACAGATGTGTCCTCACACATCTTGGCTAAAAAAGGCAGCATGGCATGGCATTGCCACAATATATATGCATTGCAGGGATGCGCAACGCCACTAGCCTTTGTTCTGATAATACTCGCAGGTGCATGAACGCACCCGCGAATGCCGCCGTACAGAACTGCATGTAACAACGGGTAGCAGAAGCATATCTTCCCGCTACTCATGCCCATATAGTGATGCCGACCCCCCTCCCTGTGCATGGCAGCGGGAGTGTCCTCTTCCGACTGCCTGAGATCTCAGGCTCCCTAATTCCCGCTGGCCACTTACTGTTGTGTGTGAACACAATGTTTTCCAGGGATTCTTTGCCTGCGATTTTCCTTTTACTTATAACATTAGTGTTTCCATTATTTACATACAGTACTGCCTAATAATTGTTCAGGTGATTTGATTTGTATCTGCTTACTATTTAATAGGCAAAGCTTGAAAAATCCTTCATTTGATTGTTCATTTGGTTGTTGGCTAACCAGCCCTGCCCCTGGCCTCACAGAGTACCCACTTTAATAAATATCCTAGACCAGGGATGGGGACCCTTCGGCCCTCCAGCTGTTGTTGAATTACACATACCAGCATGCCTTGCTACAGTTTTGCTATTTGGCCATGCTAAAACTGTTGCAGGGCATGCTGGGATGTGTAGTTCAACTCAGCTGGAGGGCCGAAGGTTCCCCATCCCTGCCTTAGCCTCTGGAAAACACCTGTGACCCAACATACCTCCTGGAATCCGGAACATACTCTACTCCCACCTGGCCCCCCAGACATAGAGTACATCCCATCCAGCCCATGTGTGTTTTCTCTTTTCTGTAGGGTGCTAATGTCTATCTTTATTCCTGTTAGGACTAATGTGTTTTATTTTATCCTGTCTGGGGCTAATATGTTTTTTTTTTCCCTGTCAGTGCCATTGGGTTTTATTTTTCCCTGTCGAGGTCAATATATATTTCCTGTGGGGGCAAATGTGTTTTTTTGTTATTTCTGTGGTGGCCAATGTGTTTTATTTATTTCTTTTGCAATGTTTTTCATCTGCGCATGCTTCCCAATAGTGTTTATCCAGAGTTGCAGTCAAATTCAGATGGATGCACCAAGACGTGTATTAAAAATATGTTGGTTATTATTTGGAGGTTACAGGGGGTTGGATAATCAGACACATATGTAATGTAATATGGGCATGTTGCTGAAAGTGGTTGCATACAGAGATACTGAATTGCTCACATTGGATACCAATGCGCTAATGCATATGGCTGGTGAAAGTTTCAATGGTGTAACCGATGGTGGCATATAACAATGTACAAAGCATGATTGCAGCATCTGTAGATACTGAAAGTGGGCATCTCAGTACTTGAATATTTAGATATACACCAGGGAAAGGCATTGTACTTCATTAGCATAAAGTTACAGAGACAACTGCAGCAAAAGAGGCAAGTAAGGCCACAACTATGGTGGCCAATCCCGGGATCGGGATCGGCGGGATCCCAGGCTTTAGGGACAAAAACGGCCGGGATTCAATCCAATCCCGGGGATTGAGGGATCAGCGTTGAGCGTCCACAGGATGCTCAGACGCTGCCCGGCTTCCTCCTTCCGGCTCCCCCGGCGCAGCATGAGGTCACGTTGCGCCGTCAGCCGAGTGCTGAGGGAGTGCAGGAGGAGATCCCCACCTGCCGGGGCAGGGTGGGGCGAGGGGACGGCCACACACTTAAAAGCCAATCCTGGGTATCCCAGTATTCCAGGGATTGGCCATTTTTTAATCCCGATACCCGGGATTGAAAAAATGGACTGGGATTGGCTTCCCTAGCCACAACTGCATCCAACTCAGAATCAGGCTCGACTTGTCAATTATCTGATTTAATTACTTTCACTTGCAGCTTCCCCCTCTTTAAAGCCCAGCATTTTCTGACTGCCGCTGTCTCTTACCCTGACCCCTTCTGGGCTAATACCTATACAATATTCATGAACTCAACTTGAGATTTCTTTGTTATTCAGTCACACTGTCCTTTATTACATTTCAAGATGCTGACATACCCGGGGTCCAAACCCATTGCTTGTGGCATTGCAGTCAGACAATCTATTCATTGAGCTATCTGCCCTTGCATATAAAATTAGATTATTCTAAGCTAGAGAATTCTATTTGAATCTTACCTTGCACTTTGTGAAAAAATGATCAGCATTGCGGCTGAGCAGATCTATGTAGTGTGTGGCTGCAAGAGATTGGATGTGTGGCTGCCCACTACATAGATCTGCTCAATTGTAATGCTGATTATTTTGTTTACAAAGTACCAGTAGCTTCATATAGTGTTCATAGTTTTTATGCAGGATCAAATAGCTCAATGAGTAGGGTGTTTGATTAGAATTTAACAGGTTATAGGTTTAAATCCCAGGTATGGCAGTATATTGAAATGTGTTATTTAATAAAGGGAATTGTAACTGAATAAAAACGAACTCTCAAGTTAAGTGCATGAATGTAGTATAAAGAGGATTTGAGTCCAAATCCATTTTCTTGCAGTGGTCTATACATAAAATGTGGAAAGGGGCATCATAGCATGGGCTTTCTCTGGATCAATCTTGTCACGCTCCTTTCCCACAAGGCATGCGCCTTATGTCCCTATTGAAAAAAAATAGGGGGCTGGGCGCCAATGTTCTCTCTAATTTCATTCATAATATCGGTATTATGGTGGTCGGAATGCCACTGTCAGTATTCTGACCGGCGGCATCCCGTACCCAATCCCAATTAAATATCCCCAACAGACTCCATATACAGTATTATACAGCATATAAAGAATAGACAGCACTCAAGGACTTTTAAAGTGAAAGTATATTGTGAACAAAGTCACAACATTTTGTGACCATTTACAATATATTTACCAATTTAAAAGTCCTTGAGTGTTGTCCCTTTTATCTATATACAGTATGTATAATGATGCAATTCAACACCATCCACTTAGTGGCCACCTGCATCTCTCGCAGAGAGGTGGTGGGGTTTGCCGGTCAGGGTGCACTAGGCTGAAGCTTTGCCCAGGTTGCAGACAGCAGTGCAAGTGGGCGGGTACGGGTGGGTATGGCGTACCCTTAAGAATTTAGCCCTGGGTACGCCCTACCCACCGCCGATGGGCCGACGCTCCCTCCCTCTGTTGCTGCTGCTGCTCATCGCCACTGCTGCTTGAGGGGAGGAGAGCGCAGCGTGCGCCTCTCCTGCCCCCAACCAAACCTCGCGGACGGGCAGCTAAGGCTCCTAATTGGCTGCTGGACTGCAAGCTTTGATTGGGTCACGGATCGGCACTGAATTGAAAGTAGACACGCGCACCGCCACCTGAGACTGAGGGGCAGAGGAGGCGCAGGCTGCGCTCTCCTCCCCTCACACACAGGATAGCAGCAGCGGTGAGCAGCAGGGGAAGTGGGGGGAGGCATGTGTACCTGGCACGGGGGGCATATCTGGCATGGGGGGGACATGTGTATCTGGCACTGGGGGCATATCTGGCACTGGGGGCATATCTGGCACTGGGGGGACATGTGTATCTGGCACTGGGGGCATATCTGGCACTGGGGGCATATCTGGCACTGCGGGACATGTGTATCTGGCACTGGGGGCATATCTGGCACTGGGAGCATATCTGGCACTGTGGGGGCATTTATATATCTGGCACTGGGAGCATATCCGGCACTGGGGGGACATGTGTATCTGGCACTGGGGGCATTTCTGTATCTGGCACTGGGGGCATATCTGGCACTGTGGGGGCATTTCTGTATCTGGCATTGGGGGACAATGTATATCTGACACAGTGGGGGCATTTGTGTATCCGGCACTGTGAGGCAATGTATATCTGGCACTCTGGGGGCATTTGTGTATTTGGCACTGTGGGGCAATGTGTATGTGGCACTGTGGGGCAATGTACTGTATATCTGTCACTCTGGGGGCATTTGTGTATCTGGCACTGTGGGGCAATGTATATCTGGCACTGTGGAGCAATGTATATCTGGCATTGTGGGGCAATGTATATCTAGCACTGTGGGGCAACGTGTATCTGGCACTATTGGGGTCATATGTGTGTCTGCCCCTCCCCCCATATGTGTATCACGCCCCCATTTTCATTGACCACACCCCATGTTGCATTTAGCCACACCCATTTTTTTGGCATTTTTTTTTTCTACTTGCACCACTGGTTGCAGAGAGACCTTGCACCGGCCCTGGACCCAGCCCCCATTAGGGCTGCATCCATACATTTCCGAGGCTGGTTTTTCATCCCAATCCACCACTGATTTCAATATACCTATATGTTGTGGTGTTCATAGAATTTGATGGCAGATAAGAACCACTTGGCCCATCTAGTCTGCCCCTTTTTTTTTCTTTTCTTTTTACATTATTTTTATCTCTAACCTTGTTTGATACTTATTTCTTTTTAAGGATATACTTATGTCTATCCCATGCATGTTTAAATCGTTCTACTGTCTTCGCCTCTACCACCTCTGATGGGAGGCTATTCCACTTGTCCACTACCCTTTCTGTGAAGTAATTTTTCCTCAAATTTCCCCTGAACACCCCCCCTCCAGTCTCAGTGCATGTCCTCGTGTCCTATTACTTCTCTTCATTTGGAGAATGTTTCCCTCCTGGACTTTGTTAAAACCCTTGATATATTTGAAAGTTTCTATCATGTCCCCCCTTTCTCTTCTCTGCTCCAAACTATACATATTGAGATTTATTAGTCTTTCTGGGTATGTTCCATTAATAAAGTGGTACATAGAATTCCACTTTCATCTAGATATATAACTATTAATGGAAATCCATCTTTTTAACCTGCATTAGAGAATTCAACATTTTTGGACGGGAAGGCTAAGGGTATTGAAGCAGTTAGAGATGTATTTGATCCCGATGATGGCTTACTCTTCCAAGACTTTGCTGCGAAATACAGTATGACATATATGACAATATGACATCCAACTTAGGCACTTTATTCAATAAATTCCCCCTGTGTACTTTGACGAAGAGGATGCAATTGTTGTTACAGCTTTACTTGTATTGGTATCTTCTCTCCCATATAAAATAAAATATATATTTATATTGCAGATATTGAAAAAAAAGCTAACTCTACCTTAGATAAATGGTCCCTAGATGCTCTTCTATTAGACAACCTCTGATTTATTGAATAATTTGGAATCAGTCCAATTATAAGAGGTTCACATTCGAACCAAACATATTGTAGAGCTTATGTATCAGCAGCATAAACACATAGGGCCTAATTCAGACTGGAACGCTTCAGTCTGATGCCCGGTGTAGTGTGCGCACGTGCAGAAGCCGCACTGCACGTGCGCACACAGTGAGATGCAATGGCATCTCACTTGTGCGCTCTGCCTGATTGATAGGCAGAGGTAGTCGTAGGGCAGGAGGGGGCATGTCAGCAGTGCAACGGCGGCTCTGGTGGGGCGCGGTCCATACAATGCTGGTGTGTCTGGACTGTTTGCGGGGCGGGCAGCGTGATGTCACATGCAGCTGCTGCGACCCTAAACACAGCGGGTAGCTGCCCGCCTTCGCAGCTAGGCTGAGTAGGCAGGGAGCTACTCGGCAGGTGCGAAAGCATAGCTACTGTGCAATGCTTTTGTATGTCTGCGAGGGGGGGGGGGTTTGTGCCTGGCATGCGGGGTGGCCTAGCCCTGTCCTTGGCGTCCCCCCGCATGTCAGAGATTTTGATCGTAGATGTGTGGTTTTTAGCACATCTACGATCTGCTCTGAATCACCCCCTTAGTAAGAAGACTGGTCAGTGTCTTAAGTTTTACTCTTCTAACACTTTATTCTTTCAAAATTTTGAAGACACACAAGCTTCCATGTCTGATATTGAATTAGGGGTAATTCAGTTTTATAAAAAATGGGGCCATATATTGAAACACTGAATTTATCTACTCGGGAGCAACTGCCAACTGTTAAAAATGTTTTGAATCTACTAATTGATATCTTTACCAACAGCTCTAAATTTATAGAACTAAGATATGACTACTATCACCATAGAGATATTTTTTTTCTTACTTACACTAGTATATGGTAGTAATTGCTCTGTTATACTGTGTGTTCATGTTTTTTTGATTATAATTGGTCATCCTGCCTACCCCCCCCTCCCACACACACACACACACACACACACACACACACACACACACACACACACACACACACACACACACTTTCCCCTCTGCCTTTTTTTTTTTCATTTATTTTATTTCTCCTCATTGTCTTTCTTTCCTTCCTTTTAACTTTTTTTCTCTACTTCTTTAGAAGTTGGATATAAGGAGTTATATGATAGGAAAAGTTACTTATTGTGTTTAAATTCTTGAAATAGGTTTCTATTGGTGACACTAAATATTATGTTTTATTATTATATTATCACACTATTTGTGAAATAAAGCAATGTAAGGTACGGTATTTGTAAAGTATTTGGACATAATATATGAGTATTTGAATGATTATTTTCTTTTCTTTCTCTTATTGTTTGTGAAACTTATTGACTATTGAAAATGGAATAAAGATATTTGAATAAAAAAAGCAAGTACTTGTTGTAATTCTAATTTTGTCCAGAATTACATTCTATTACCAACACTGTTGTAGAACTCAGAACCGGTCATGCGTTATGTTATCAGGAATCCATTTCTGCAAGATGCATTTTCGTCATTACAATTTTATTAAACCTACCAATTTGTGACAATGTTTTTAACATAAGCATTGTGTTGCATTATTAATCCTTATAAAGTAAGGGGAATTAGGTGAACCAAGAAAGGTGATGGTTCAATGAGTGTAAGATTGTACAGAAGGGTTGTACCAGAAACATCATGTTGTAACCACTATTTACAGATCATGTGCAAATTATGATCTATTCTTTGAGCAGCTGCATGCCAGACATTCCATATAAAACATCATAGCCATAACTAGACATTTTGGTGCCCTGTGCCAGAAAGAGAATTGGTGCCCCCATATGTAAAATAGGGTTAGTGCATGCCTGAAAAAATAAGGGTGTGTGGTTTCATGGGAAAGGGTCATGGCCCCAGAATAGTACCAATTCCCATTACACCACACTGTAGTGTCACTTATACACATTACACAACAGAAGAGCACATTACACATCTTTTGCCAGGCAAAGTCCCTTACACACATTATGTCAGGTAGAGCCCCTTACACACATTATGCTATGGTAGACCCCTTAAACACGTTACACCAGGTAGAGCCTCTTATACACGTTACACCAGGTAGATTCCCTTATACACAACATGCCAGGTAGAGCCCCTTGTACTCATTACACCAGGAAGAGCCTCCTATACACATTATGCCATGTAGAGCCCCTTATACAAGTCATGCCAGGTAGATCCCCTTATACATGTTACACTAGGTAGAGCCCCTTATACACATTACACCAGACCGAGCCCCTTACACATATTACACCAGGTAGAGCACTTTACACAGATTACGCCAAGTAGAGTCCCTTATACACATTACAGCAGGTAGAGCATGTTATACACATTATTCCAGATACAGCCCCTTACATCTCCCCTCTACCCTTAGAGTGTAGAGCACTGTACTGTAGTGTACTGTACTGGTGGGAGTGCAGCACACAGGTGAGAGACTCAAACACTGCTCAACTCTGTGCTTATACATCAACCAGCAGCAGAGATTGGCCAGAGGCTTCCGCTTGTCAGATTTTGGGGCTGCAGAGTTGGAGCTAGGGGCTATGGACACTAGATGGCAGATGCTGCAGAGTGCACAGGGGAGCAGGAGGAGCAGCCATGTGTGGAGAACATAGGGTAATAGGAGGCTAATCAGGGTATATGTGGAAAGTGCACCTACAGCGCAAATGCGCTGTGGGTAAAGCGCAATCTGCACACACCTAGTTATGGTCCTGTAAAATATAATGTTTTGCTGAGACGTAACGTTCCACAGAAAGCAGCTTTTAACCACTATATGCAGCAAGCAGCAGTAACATCACTAGGGGCGTGTGGGCTGCACCCTCTGAATGGTGACACCAAAATGCCAACTCCTCCTCAGTGACTGGAGCCAGGTTCTACACTGTGGCATTACATGCCGCACTATTCTCCTGTCACAGTGTAAACAAGTCTCCTGGGGCAGCCCAGCATCTCCCAGAATACTGGACACGCCCCCGGATTGATGGTGATTAGGCCACACACCCTGCCCACGAGGCTACACCCACTTTGGGGTGGGGTGGCTTGTCGATGCACTGGGAGTCACTGACCACAGTGAAGTTCATGTCAAGCAGTCATATGGTTAGAGTAGAGTAAGTCATTCCTTTCCCTGCACAAGCTAAACAAACAAAATTCCCAACGGCTCATTGCTTGAGTGCATTAAAAAAAAATCCTACCTATTGTGCTTATACGACCTATGACTAGTACACTATTTTCAACTTGAATTTATTCTTTTGTAGTACTGCACTATTCTTCTAGCTAATCAATAATAATATCATCTCATTGCATATTCATTATTCCTAAATGTGAGTCACCAGAAAGTAATTTATTACATGACATGCCATATCATTATGCATTCAGTTGTTCTATTTTAAACTTCTAATTGCTGTCATGATCAACTTAATACAATCTCTGACATATTTAATACATGCTATGCTTAATGGAACAAACGTTTGTGTTAGTCTGTAGGTCACAAAGTAACATTATAGCATTGCTACTGTTAGATGACAAATTCTACACTTCAGTTACCTGGTTCATAGGAGCAATTTTTTTTCTTCAAATGATTGGAGGTGATCACATTAACCCTCTGATATAACTGAAAAAGGCCATGTATAGACATTATTAGTCTCTGAGGCAACACAAATATTGGCTTATATAAAATTATTATATTAGTTTTCAACTAAGTCTTATATCAGAAACTGAACACGAGAGAAGTGCAGCAAAAGTAATCTGACAATGGTCACTTAATATTACTACAGTATAACTTACATGAAGAGTCGCAAATCTGCATATGCGGTAGCAGAATCACAATGCATAAAAAAAAAATTAGAACAATAGACAGTTGTGACTGACCCATGTCCACTCAAAATAATGTGAATGCAGCCGCACTGGGTGCCATCTTTGTCAGTGAAACGTTCGCAGATGGTGTCACATACACGCCTGAAAAATGGCCATGACACGTCCGTGTTTTCCAACCACTCCCTACAAACGCCATGTTACCACCCACAAACAGTCATTTCCTGTCAATCAAATTGCATTCTCTTTACAATTGGGCTGCATACGCAGAGCGGTCACATTTTGACCTTAGTGCATGCACAAAGCGTACGCAGCACATGTTCAGTCTGTCAATAATGGCTCAGTGCATGCATTCTCACATTAGCAACTGATAGTGAATCAGGCCCTGAGTGCAGTGCCACCTCTACCAGAGTCTGCATAATATTCAACTTTCTTACTATTAAACTTAAATGTACAGGGGCACTTTTTTGTATAAACACCCACTTCACTGGGTGAACTGGGTTTAATGAGCTAACCCTGGTGACAAATAAGAGAACCACCAGAAATACAATACTGGAGGTACTGTATTTGCATACAAAATGCTATGCTACAGTGTTTTCCTGGAAAACACTGTAACGTGACATTTGGATGCAGATACAGCCGCAACTACATAAAGAATATTGTCATGCTGCATATTATTTTAATCAGCAGGATCTGCTTGTGCGTCCCATTGCATTACTTTGCAATTAAGATGCATTTTTGCGGAATAAAAGACACTTGGTGCTACAGAGTCCTGTCACGGCATGGCACGACTTGAAGGGCTGTTTAGCGTGACTCCAGCAAGGACATAAGAGGACACATCTGTATGTTTGCTGTTCTTGAGAAAATCATTATGAAAGGGCACTGAAACGTTGAAATACAAAATGCTGTATTAACGTCTTTAATCCACTTGGAGTGCTGCCGTTTTGGGATATATATATATATATATATATATATATATATAAACTAAACCCCCATCATTTATTTATTGATGTTGTGAGAACAAGTGAGCTTGCTATGGTGAGTGCTGAATTTTCTATTTGTATGTATTTGGGTAGGTGGCCATGGGCTACATGCACCCCACCCTATGAGTGGTGAGTGCAGACACTGCACCTGCTTCTGTGGTGGCGAGTGCTGTGGTTTTCTATATTTGTTTGTGTATATATATATTTGTGATGAGCGGGTTCGGTTCCTCGGAAACCGAACCCCCCCCGAACTTCACCCATTATACACGGGTCCGAGGCATACTCGGATTCTCCCGTATGGCTCGGTTAATCCGAGCGCGCCCAAACGTCATCATCCCGCTGTCGAATTCTCGTGAGATTCGGATTCTATATAAGCAGCCACGCGTCGCCGCCATTTTCACTCGCGCATTGGAAATGTTAGGGAGAGGACGTGGCTGGCGTCCTCTCCGTTTTTATTCATTGTTGATGCAAATATTTGAGCTTGCTTTGTATTATTAATATAGGAGGAGTACAGTGCAGAGTTTTGCTGATCAGTGACCACCAGTATACGTTGTCTGCCTGAAAAACGCTCCATATCTGTGCTCAGTGTGCTGCATATATCTGTGCTCACACTGCTTAATTGTGGGGACTGGGGAGCAGCAATATTATATAGGAGGAGTACAGTGCAGAGTTTTGCTGACAGTGACCACCAGTATATGTTGTCTGCCTGAAAAACACTCCATATCAGTGCTGCATTGTAGTATATAGTAGGAGTACAGTGCATAATTTTGCTGACCACCAGTATATAATATATAGGAGTACGGTACAGAAGGCCACTACTGTACCTACCTCTGTGTCGTCAAGTATACTATCCATCCATACCTGTGGTGCATTTCAGTTTTGCACAGTTTGCTGACCACCAGTATATAATATATATATATAGCATTACGGTACAGTAGGCCACTGCTGTACCTACCTCTGTGTCGTCAAGTATACTATCCATCCATACCTGTGGTGCATTTCAGTTTTGCACAGTTTGCTGACCACCAGTATATAATATATAGCATTACGGTACAGTAGGCCACTGCTGTACCTACCTCTGTGTCGTCAAGTATACTATCCATCCATACCTGTGGTGCATTTCAGTTTTGCACAGTTTGCTGACCACCAGTATATAATATATAGCTTTACGGTACAGTAGGCCACTGCTGTACCTACCTCTGTGTCGTCAAGTATACTATCCATCCATACCTGTGGTGCATTTCAGTTTTGCACAGTTTGCTGTCCACCAGTATATAATATATTGCTTTACGGTACAGTAGGCCACTGCTGTACCTACCTCTGTGTCGTCAAGTATACTATCCATCCATACCTGTGGTGCATTTCAGTTTTGCACAGTTTGCTGACCACCAGTATATAATATAAAGCATTATGGTACAGTAGGCCACTGCTGTACCTACCTCTGTGTCGTCAAGTATACTATCCATCCATACCTATAGTGCATTTCAGTTGTGCGCAGTATATATAGTAGTAGGCCATTGCTATTGATACTGGCATATAATTCCACACATTAAAAAATGGAGAACAAAAATGTGGAGGTTAAAATAGGGAAAGATCAAGATTCACTTCCACCTCGTGCTGAAGCTGCTGCCACTAGTCATGGCCGAGACGATGAAATGCCATCAACGTCGTCTGCCAAGGCCGATGCCCAATGTCATAGTAGAGAGCATGTAAAATCCAAAAAACAAAAGTTCAGTAAAATGACCCAAAAATCTAAATTGAAAGCGTCTGAGGAGAAGCGTAAACTTGCCAATATGCCATTTACGACACGGAGTGGCAAGGAACGGCTGAGGCCCTGGCCTATGTTCATGGCTAGTGTTTCAGCTTCACATGAGGATGGAAGCACTCATCCTCTCCCTAGATAAATGAAAAGACTTAAGCTGGCAAAAGCACAGCAAAGAACTGTGCGTTCTTCTAAATCACAAATCCCCAAGGAGAGTCCAATTGTGTCGGTTGCGATGCCTGACCTTCCCAACACTGGAAGGGAAGAGCTTGCGCCTTCCACCATTTGCACGCCCCCAGCAAGTGCTGGAAGGAGCAACCGCAGTCCAGTTCCTGATAGTCAAATTGAAGATGTCACTGTTGAAGTACACTAGGATGAGGATATGGGTGTTGCTGGTGCTGGAGAGGAAATTGACAAGGAGGATTCTGATGGTGAGGTGGTTTGTTTAAGTCAGGCACCCGGCGAGACACCTGTTGTCCATGGGACGAATATGGCCATTGACATGCCTGGTCAAAATACAAAAAAAAATCAGCTCTTCGGTGTGGAATTATTTCAACACAAATGCAGAGAACAGGTGTCAAGCTGTGTGTTGCTTTTGTCAAGCTGTAATAAGTAGGGGTAAGGACGTTAACCACCGAGGAACATCCTCCCTTATACCTCACCTGGACCGCATTCATCAGAAGTCAGTGACAAGTTCAAAAACTTTGGGTGACAGCGGGAAGCAGTCCACTGACAACTTAATCCCTTCCTCTTGTAACAAAGCTCCTGCAAGCCACACCACCAACTCCCTCAGTGTCAATTTCCTCCTTACACAGGAAAGCCAATAGTCCTGCAAGCCATGTCACTGGCAAGTATGACGAGTCCTCTCCTGCCTGGGATTCCTCCGATGCATCCTTGAGTGTAACGCCTACTGTTGCTGGCGCTGCTGTTGTTGCTGCTGGGAGTCGATCGTCATCCCAGAGGGGAAGTCGGAAGACCACTTGTACTACTTCCAGTAAGCAATTGACTGTACAACAGTCCTTTGCGAGGAAGATGAAATATCACAGCAGTCATCCTGCTGCAAAGCGGATAACTGAGGCCTTGGCAGCCTGGGCGGTGAGAAACGTGGTTCCGGTATCCACCGTTAATTTAGAGGCAACTAGAGACTTGATTGAGGTACTGTGTCCCCGGTACCAAACACCATCTAGGTTCCATTTCTCTAGGCAGGCGATACCGAAAATGTACACAGACCTCAGAAAAAGAGTCACCAGTGTCCTAAAAAATGCAGTTGTACCCAATGTCCACTTAACCACGGACATGTGGACAAGTGGAGCAGGGTAACTCAGGACTATATGACTGTGACAGCCCACTGGGTAGATGTATTGCCTCCCGCAGCAAGAACAGCAGCGGCGGCACCAGTAGCAGCATCTTGCAAACGCCAACTCATTCCTATGCAGGCTACGCTTTGTATCACCGCTTTCCATAAGAGGCACACAACTGACAACCTCTTACGGAAACTGAGGAACATCATCGCAGAATGGCTTACCCCAATTGGACTCTCCTGGGGATTTGTGACACTGGACAACGCCACCAATATTGTGCGTGCATTACATCTGGGCAAATTCCAGCACGTCCCATGTTTTGCACATACATTGAATTTGGTGGTGCAGAATTATTTTAAAAACGACAGGGGCGTGCAAGAGATGCTGTCGGTGGCCCGAAGAATTGCGGGCCACTTTCGGCATTCAGCCACCACGTACCGAAGACTGGAGCACCACCAAACATTCCTGAACCTGCCCTGCCATCATCTGAAGCAAGAGGTGGTAACGAGGTGGAATTCAACCCTCTATATGCTTCAGAGGATGGAGGAGCAGCAATAGGCCATTCAAGCCTATACATCTGCCCACGATATAGGCAAAGGAGGGGGAATGCACCTGACTCAAGCGCAGTGGAGAATGATTTCAACGTTGTGCAAGGTTCTGCAACCCTTTGAACTTGCCACACGTGAAGTCAGTTCAGACACTGCCAGCCTGAGTCAGGTCATTCCCCTCATCAGGCTTTTGCAGAAGAACCTGGAGAGATTGAAGGAGGAGCTAAAACAGAGAGCGATTCCGCTAGGCATGTGGGACTTGTGGATGGAGCCCTTAATTCGCTTATCCAGGATTCACGGGTGGTCAATCTGTTGAAATCAGAGCACTACATTTTGGCCACCGTGCTCGATCCTAGATTTAAAACCTACATTGTATCTCTCTTTCCGGCAGACACAAGTCTGCAGAGGTTCAAAGACCTGCTGGTGAGAAAATTGTCAAGTCAAGCGGAACGTGACCCGTCAACATCTCCTCCTTCACATTCTCCCGCAACTGGGGGTGCGAGGAAAAGGCTACGAATTCCTAGCCCACCCGCTGGCGGTGATGCAGGGCAGTCTGGAGCGAGTGCTGACATCTGGTACGGACTGAAGGACCTGCCAACGATTACTGACATGTCGTCTACTGTCACTGCATATGATTCTCTCACCATTGAAAGAATGGTGGAGGATTATATGAGTGACCACATCCAAGTAGGCACGTCAGACAGTCCGTACGTATACTGGCAGGAAAAAGAGGCAATTTGGAGGCCCTTGCACAAACTGGCTTTATTCTACCTAAGTTGCCCTCCCTCCAGTGTGTACTCCGAAAGAGTGTTTAGTGCAGCCGCTCACCTTGTCAGCAATCGGCGTACGAGGTTACTTCCACAAAATGTGGAGAAGATGATGTTCATCAAAATGAATTATAATCAATTCCTCCGTGGAGACATTCACCAGCAGCAATTGCCTCCAGAAAGTACACAGGGTTCCTGAGATGGTGGATTCCAGTGGGGACGAATTAATAATCTGTGAGGAGGGGGATGTACACAGTGAAAGGGGTGAGGAATCGGAGGATGATGATGAGGTTGACATCTTGCCTCTGTAGAGCCAGTTTGTGCAAGGAGAGATTGATTGCTTCTTTTTTTGGTGGGGGCCCAAACCAACCAGTCATTTCAGTCACAGTCGTGTGGCAGACCCTGTCGCTGAAATTATGGGTTCGTTAAAGTGTGCATGTCCTGTTTATACAACATAAGGGTGGGTGGGAGGGGGTGGGAGGGCCCAAGGACAATTCCATCTTGCACCTCTTTTTTCTTTAATTTTTCTTTGCATCATGTGCTGTTTGGGACAATTTTTTTGAAGTGCCATCCTGCCTGACACTGCAGTGCCACTCCTAGATGGGCCAGGTGTTTGTGTCGGCCACTTGGGTCGCTTAGCTTAGTCACACAGCGACCTCGGTGCAAATTTTAAGACTAAAAATAATATTGTGAGGTGTGAGGTATTCAGAATAGACTGAAAATGAGTGTAAATTATGGTTATTGAGGTTAATAATACTATGGGATCAAAATGACCCCTAAATTCTATGATTTAAGCTGTTTTTTAGAGTTTTTTGTAAAAAAAACACCCGAATCCAAAACACACCCGAATCCGACAAAAAAATTTCAGGGAGGTTTTGCCAAAACGCGTCCGAATCCAAAACACGGCCGCGGAACCGAATCCAAACACAAAACCCGAAAAATGTCCGGTGCACATCACTAATATATATATATATATATATATAATTTAATTATTTTCAAAATGTGCCTCTAACACATGTATGTTTGCATATAGCAATGGTTTTCAAACTGTGTGCTGTGGGGCAGTACTTTACTTTCAGTTTAATCTTTGCAGCATGCTGATCGGTGGAGCCGGATTAAGAGGGGACACAGGGGACAAGTTACTAGGCCCCCGCTCCCACCACCACCACCATTGCCAGTGCCTTTAATGATCGCAGCCACTGCTGCACTGGAAAAGAAGCTTCTTGAGGTCCGAAAAGGGGGCGGGGCTAAACTTCACTGTGCCAGCAAGAAGCAGCATTGGAGAGAGGAGGGGAGGAGAGCAGCAGCACAGCCTAAATAGTGAGTATGACTCAGGGAAGGGGTACTGTATGTGTGTGTGAATGCTATATGTGTGTATAAATGTGTGCATATGTGTGACTGTATGTGAATAGGTGAGTGATTACATGTGGTATGCATGACTGGCATTCAGGAGACTGCCAGTAAGGATACTGATGCCGGTGTCCAGGCAACGGAATGCCGTTGGGGGGGGGGGGGGGGGCGAGCACAACAAACCCCTTGTGGACTCAGTGGCAACCTGCGCTCAACACGGGTTTTATTCCCACTCTATGGGTGTTGTGGACACTCACGAGTGGGAATAGTCCCATCCAGATATTTTCCTATGGTAAACATACAACTCAGCCAATGTAATAGGGTGCGGGTTTTAAAATTGCAGCCAAAACCATACCAAAGGCTTGCCTATAAAAAAATCAGCTTTTTATAGGCAAGTTTGCCAAAATAGTAGATTGTAATAAATATCTTCACTACAAGAGTTGCAAGTTGCAACTACAGGAGGAGGAAAGATAATATTGCCAAGGGCCAATTCCTGCTTATCCGCAGGAATTGCCCCAATCCAGTAGATTTTGCCAAACAAAGATGATGTACCAATCCTTTTTAGATCAGGGTTACCCGAGTAGTCTATTAGTTGCTACACTTTTGTAAGTAAGCCAAATCAATAGAGATACACTCTTCATACGGAAGACTAAAATTTACTCAGATGGGATACCTTCAGTAAATAATGAAAACAGATCACTTGCTTTTATAAACAAGTATAATACATCAGCAACAGATATTAGGAATATTATAAATAAGAATTATGGTTTTTTTAAAGTTAGACAAATTTCTTGAGAGAGATTTACAAGGGTCACGGAAGGTTGAGATTAGAAAGGCAAGCCTAAAACAAACATTGGCACCTAGTATGCTTAGACCAACTAATGTAAATCAAGGTGGGCCAGCTAGTTGGCTTGGCCTAGCTTAAAAACCAAAAGGTTTTTTTTAGGTATGGCAAGCCAAGATATCACACATGTGTACATGCTGCCCATAGGAATAATACCATAACATCTTTCACAGATAATGGGGCAGATGTATTAACCTGGAGAAGGCATAAGGAAGTGATAAACCAGTGATATGTGCAAGGTGATAAAGGCACCAGCCAATCAGATCCTAACTATCAATTTACATATTGGAGCTGATTGGCTAGTGCCTTTATCACCCTGCACATATCACTGGTTTATCACTTCCTTCCACTGCCTTCTCCTGGTTAATACATCTGCCCCAATAATTCTTATAAAATTTAAACATTTTTAAACTGTCAAACTTGTTATGTTATTTATGTCATCACCTGAGGTTGCAGTATCCAATATGTTGGCCGCACCACTAGGACGGTTAACATTCGGTTTTTAGAACACAGAAGATGCATCCTAAAAAATCTAAAGACATATAGCCTACCCCGCCATGTTTCCATCTGCCCTACAGAAAATCTTACGAATCTTAAGATTCAGGCTATTGAACAAAGATTTGAGGTAGAACAAGCTATGCAAAAAAAAGAAGCCTGCTGGATCTTTAAGTTGGGGACATTGGTATCCAATAGCCTCAACGATACCATTGAACTTAATAATGTTTAATTGAATAGAGCTAGCCTGATGGGTTGTACACTGGGATGGTTACATTAGGTCTCTAGGGGCCACCCCACTGTGCCCTGTCCCTACGAATCTTACATTCCAATGTTATTTCTCCCTATTATCATTTTCAGCAAAAAAACCAAAAACTAATTCTATTTATTCATTTATTTTTGTTATTATCAAAAGTATGATTTAATTAGTTTGTTCGATTGATATCTTTCATGCATTACATTAATTAATTAATAAATATTTACATGAAAAATAGATGTTTTTATGTTAATATTTATGAGCATTTATATTTTATATTTTTGTAATGAATCTTATATGTTATTTAATTTAACTGAATGGTATATCTGGTCTTGATAAGGAAACACATACGTATACATTCCTTATTTATACAGTGGGCAGGTATTTATAATCCTCTAAGTATCATTAGACCGAATACTGAATTCATCTATATAGATTTCTTTATTATGAACTGAAGTGTGCTCTTTATTTGTCAGTGATACTTGATAAAATAAATATGTGGTATACATTTTTTATTAATATACTGTACATTATTATTATTATTATTATTATTATTATTATTATTTTATATTCATTATTTATGGTGATAGTCTAATTATGAGACAAATAATAATAATAATAATAATAATAATAATAATAATAATAATAATAATGTTACTAAGTGTTATTTTATTTATGTATATAAGTCAGATTTAAATTTGCACTCACCAGGACCTAAACTCTAATTAAAGTAAGCAGTGACATACTTGGTCTAATTACTGCGCTCAGCAAAGGATAAATAGGCATGGAGATCACATGCGCATGCATTGGGGGTTTCTGAGTACCTAGAAACACCCCTCAAGCCGCCGATCTATCGAGCAGCAGTTTACCGATTTATTTATTTATGTTCATACATCATGCGGTCTGACTGTCACTTGCGCCTCACATGCAGTGTGACAGCCTCCCTGTGCAGCTGCAGCAGCTGCCTCACAAACGCACTGAGAGGCTAGCTGCTGCATGTAGGGGGTGCTGCAGCTCCTTTCAGGCTGAGAGGTGAGAGATGCATAGCATGTGTTCACTCCCCGCCAGCAGCCAGCCCACCGCACTGACTCAGTGGACTCCAGAGCAGCGAGGACCAGGTGATCGTGTGTGTGAATATGCCGGGGGGTGGGTAGGCGCCAGTATTTAATAATCGATTTTGCTGTCTTCAGCCAGCATGAGTGCGGGGACGGGATGAGGACGCCGGTACTTCATAATAAATTATGCGGTCATCGGCCAGCATGAATGTGGGTGCCAGTATTTCACAATAAATGATACTTTGATATGCCAATATGAGTGCGGGATGGGTGCTGTCTGTCTATGGGTGGGGGTGGGGGGTGGTAATGATCATGCTGCCTGTGTGCTGCCTGTCTGCCTATGTGTATGTGTGGGGAGGGGGGGAGGATGGCCGTGGTGCCTGTGCTGCAGGGACGTGCAGCCAGGGGAGGCAGAGCCTCACCTGTAATGCTCCCTATAATACTCGCAGTTCTCATTATAAAAATTATCGGGATAACACCAAGAAGATATAACTTATAAGTTTCTTCTTTGTATTAATGCATGCATCTTTATAGATAAAGCTTATCAGAGTTGCAGGGCTCGTGGAACTTGCAGGGAGAGATAGAGATGAGGCAACAGCAGCTCAGCCTCATCTCTCACACTGTCAGACACTGCCTGTACAAATGGACGGGGCTACACAGCGGCCAGTCAGACCGCATAGAATAGAGAAATGTGAGGCATGCCTTACAGTGGAGGCGTGTGAGAGCTCTAACGGGCAGCTCGGATTGGTCATGTGACCAAACCAGGAAGTGAAGAAAGGCAGACAACGGAGCTGAGCAGCATGGCAAAGGAGGAAGGAAATGGGGACCCGCAGTGCAAGCAGCAGGCTCCCGTGCACAGTGACTGGGGTGAGTAGCTGCCAGAACCTGAACTCTGTGTGCGTCGCATCTGTAGTGAGTGCTGAGCAGAGGCGTATCTAGCACAGGGCGAGCAGGGCACGTGCCCTGAGGTTTTGCCAAAACGCGTCCGAATCCAAAACACGGCCGCGGAACCGAATCCAAAACCAAAACACAAAACCCGAAAAATGTCCGGTGCACATCACTAGTTAAGGGGGGTAATGATCATGGTGCCTGCTGTGTGCTACCTATATATGTGGGCGGATGGTTCTTTTGCATCTGTCTATGTGGGGGAGGGGAGGTGTTTGTGGTGCATCAGGCTATGTGGGGGAGGAGGGGTGGTCCTGGTGCATCAGTCTATGTTGGGGAGTCTGTATATATCATGTACTCGTATGTATATTGCATTGGGGGAAAAGGCTGAGAAAGGCGGCAAGAACTGCCCCGCCACCTGTGGCATCTGCAGACCGTCCCCTCAGCTCCAGTCACCGTTCCCAGCGTATATAGTCAGCTGGCACCAGCAGCGGGAGAAGAGACTATGGGGCAGATTTACTAAGCTCGGTGAAGTGATAAAGTGGAAGGTGATAATGCACCAGCCAGTCAGTTCCTAACTGGCATTTTTCAAACCCAGCCTGTGACATGGAAGTTAGAAGCTGATTGGCTGGTGCTTTATCACCTTCCATTTTATCACTTCACCAGGCTTAATAAATCTGCCTCTGTGTACCAACTGCTTTCACAGAGGCACTGGTAAGTGCGTCCATAGACCAGACTGACACACGTCAGTGGACCACGGCAGGGCAAGCATATCATTAAGACAGCTGCAGGCATGCACCAAGTAGCTTACTAAACTGTCTGTTGGAAGTTGAAGGTCTCTATTTAACATGACCAAACTATTTTGGAGCTTATACTAACATATTTGTGATGGTGATACTGACCTAAACGCGACTGACTATTAACATCCAGGACGGGATGTATTAAAATACATCGCCGCCCACCACAGTGATGCTAATCGCATATGTACTAACATATACGATTAACATCGCAATGCTGTGACAGAGACACCGGCAATACCTGTGAGAAGGATTGCAGGGGGTCTCTGTGGGGTCTGTCACCTCCCAGCCCCGGGAGGTGACATTTGCTGGGAGTCCCCAGGCTCCTCCTCCTCCCTCCTGCAGCCAGAAGCAGAAATGGCTGTGCAGCGAGGGAGAAGGAGCTGGGGATTGAGGAGCGGCACCTTGACGCAGGGGAAGGGGGGCTGCGGCGCTGGTCGGCGGATACAGCATTTGGGTGAGGCGCTGGGTGGCGGCAGGTGCGAAAGAAGCCTATAGGCTTCTATAGGGTATCGCCATTCATTGCAGTATGGATTTCTGTGACTGAATGTCTGTTTAACTATTTGCACTAAATATTGAATTGCTTCGGTTACAGAACTATTTGCTACAAACTATTCTGTATTTTTTATCTTTTTAATGATTTTCCTTTTTTCACTACTATTTGTAAAAATGTGTGTGTTTTTTTAATATATTGTTTGTTTTAATAAAATGTTGAATTAATTTATACCATCACGGACAGCGCTTTCTTCTCTATTTATAAAAACTTTGACAGAAGCATGTACAGATCAGTGACATCTCTGCATTCTTCTGTCTGTAAAAGTTCTGAAATAGTTAAAAATGTAAAAAATAAAAAAAAAGATGATGTGGGGTCCCCCCAAAAAAGCATAACCAGCCCCAGGATTTTTGATCCGGTCCTGGGTGTTAACATTCAGGGGGGGGGGAAGTCATCTGAGGTTCCCCTAATTTTAAGAACCTCCATCGGGCTCTTGGACCAGTCGTGGTTCTAAAAATATGGAGGGAAAAGATGTAGGGGTCCCCTGTATTTTTAGAACCAGCACCAGGCTCCACTAGCAGGGAGGTAATGCCACAGCCAGTGGACACACTTGACAGGGTCCTGTTGCCCAAGCATTTCCACAGGCAGGAGAAACAAAATCCACGATAAATGCCGTTTTTTCACGGCCACGATTGCGGAAACTTATCCCGGATCCTGTGTTTTTGACATGAAAGTGGGTAGTAAATTTTACTGCAAAAAATGGACATTAATTAAATTGCCTCAAAAACCTCAGGCAAAAAATGACAACAAAGCACGTTTTTCGCAGTAAGCTTGAATCTGTCCCTTACATCTCTATATCTGAACTCAATGCTTGCTCTCATATTCCCGTTTGTTTTTTTCCTTTACTTTTCACCCTGTACTCCTCTTTAAAACACCCCATTGGCTCTTTTGGATTAAGATCTGTATACCAAACATTTTTCCACAGCATCAGGTACCGTAGTTGAGCAAACTCAACTTTTTATATGCAAATCACCTCTGAAATCATCAGGCACACAATCATCCTTTTTCACCTTCACTTTAAAGCTGTCCATTCCGCATGCTCCTTCGCAGTACACATACCCTGAGGTATCCCTTTCAGTACTATCCAATTCTATGTCATATATTAAACCTTTATTTATGATCACTTCTTCTCTCTATGCCTTTGATTTGTGTCAAACTGTGTCACTATCAGCCAGGGTTGTAACTAGGCCTGAGGGATAAGGGTAACTTCCCTGGTGCAATGTTTAAGGGGGGTGCAGGATAATGAATTTTTTAAGTCAATATATTTACAACGGAGAGCTAGGGGATAACGTTTTCCTTCATGCCCCAGACACTAAACATTCTAGTTGCAGCTCTTTCATCAGTTTTATTGAAATCCTGGGATAATCATGACAGAACTTACTGTACAATCACCCCAGTCCTTACCAACTAATCCTAAATGCTTACCACTTTTACTTACCCACCTGAATATGTATGTCTCCAACTACCTAATTAGGCTGTAATTAAACACTTCTTTATAGAAACCTCTTTCATATTGTAATATAACATAATGTATTTGATATGAACTTGCTTTTGTTCATTATATTTATTCATATATGCTGTTAGGTGCTGCGTACATTGGGCCTAATTCAGACCTGATTGCTAGCAGGCGATTTTTGCACTGCTGCAATCAGATAGTCGCCGCCTACAAGGGGAGTGTATTTTAGCTGTGCAAGTGTGCGAACGCATGTGTAGCAGAGCTGTACAAACAGATCTTGTGCAGTGTCTGACTAGCCCAGGACTTACTCAGCCATTGCGATCGCTTCAGCCTGTTCAGGAGCGGGATTGACATCACACACCCGCCCTGCAAACGCTTGGACACTCCTGCATTTTTCCAAACACTCCCAGAAAACGGTCAGTTGAAACCCACAAATGCCTTCTTCCTGTCAATCTCCTTGCGAACGCCCATGCGAATGGATCCTTCGCACAAACCCATCGCTGAGCGGTGATCCGCTTTGTACCCGTGCGATGTGCCTGCGCATTGTGGTGCATACAAATGCGCAGTTTAGACCTGATCGCCCACTGTACGGAAACGCAGCCTAGCGATCAGGTCTGAATTAGGTCCATTGTCTGAAAACATATAAAAGTATACATAGCTAATTACATTCATTTTCCCGAATAGCAACTCTGAGCTGGACATCACATTGTGGGGCAGATGTATTAAACTGGAGAAGGCATAAGGAAGTGATAAACCAGTGATATGTGCAAGGTGATAAAGGCAGCAGCCAATCAGATCCTAAGTGTTAATTTACAGATTGGAGCTGATTGGCTGGTGCCTTTATCACCTAGCACATATCACTGGTTTATCACTTCCTTATGCCTTCTCCAGGTTAATACATCTGCCCCTGTGTTACAAGCACATAACCATACATAAATACTTCATAGATATAAACTGTAGTATTTATAGTATATTATACAGTATACTGGCTTTTGTGTAAACACTAAGGAGGAATTCAGTCAGCCCGGAAATTTACCGTGGGTGATAACCTCAGGCTTTAACGTGCAAGGCTATTCAATCAGAGTCCCTTTTTCTCAGCTGATAAATTTCTGTGTTAATGGGCATAGAATTCGGGATAAGTTCCTATGCGTTAACACAGCCATGGCACCCGAAAACAGGCTATTTGATGCAGATTTATATTTCGATGCTGCTGGGGCTCGAAAAATATCCTTATTAACTGCAACATGCAGGCTGCCTTTGGAACTCCTTTGGGACTAATTGAATAGCCCCTCTGCTTCAATTCGCCTGTGGTAAATTATCGCGGCTAATTGAAATCCCCCCTGAAAATTACATTTCAAACTATTAATCTTTTTAGAATGCATTTACTGTACTTTAATGTGAGGGACTACGCTTTTGTCATACACTCATTTTGCACGCATAGTTCTCACAGGTCTCCTGGTTGTTGGTGTTTGGTGTACTGTACCTACCAGGAGTGGGATTTGTCACTGTTCTAGCAACATTTTCATACTGAATATTCCTGTCCAAGAAGACAAATTGCTGCAATCACTTCGGTCAGTATATGGGAAAAGGGCACCTAAATCCTAGCTATATATTTAGCTGTCATTTCTGTATGTATGGTAAAAGATGGAGATTTGTTTTAAAAAAAAATCAATGTTATTTTATATACAGAAATTCAATTTATCATTTATCATTTTATTTATGTCTATGGATATTGCCCCCGTGTGCAATAGTGAATAGGACAGCTCCCATTAAAAAACTAATATGCTTAAGAATATTTGATTTTTCCATATAATCTTCTATATCCAATATGTCAGCTTGAAAACTTCCAGATAGAATATTTTATGGCATTTTAGGACAATCTTTCATGTTGACCCTGAGGGACTTGTCATTCTCAAGAGCAGATATTAATCTGTCTCAGAAATATTGCATGGCAAATACTGTGGCAAAGTTTGTATAATTTATACGGCATTAATGCAATTTTTAGTGTCACAGCACAAGCTGTATAGAGATCTAAAGCAAAGAAAAAAAGAAGAAAAACTAACATGATAGGCTTGCAACTAGGGCACGTCTACTGTTTAGTACTGAAGATAATTTTATTTTAATTTTAGCTTTCCTTAAAAATATTTATTGCCTAAAGCAAAATCCCTCCCTAGAGCGCAGGCCCTCTGAAGTGCAGCCCAAAAAAAGAACTTTCAATTGAAATCTAACCAGTTGTTTGCTGCTGGCAAATCATTGATCTTTATAGTATCTTTTAAATGTGTTATACAGTATGTTTCATAAAATGTAAAAAATAAGGTTATTCTTATAAATCTCTGCTATGCCACATTGTTCTCTATTTTCACATATACTTTTATCATGATAAAATGGTTCTATCAGCCCCATTGCTGTCTAGCTAAGGAATCTCTGAACCAGCACAGTGAGGCAGATGTATTAACCTGGAGAAGGCATAAGGAGGAAGTGATAAACCAGTGATAAGTGCAAGGTGATAAACGCACCAGCCAATAAGCTCCAATGTGTAAATTAACAGTTAGGAGCTGATTGGCTGGTGTGTTTATCACCTTGCATTTATCACTGGTTTATCACTTCCTTATGCCGTCTCCAGGCTTAATACATCTGCCCCAATGGGCCTAATTCAGAGTTGATTGCAGCAGCAAATTTGTTAGCAGTTGGGCAAACCATGGGGGTAATTCCAAGTTGATCGCAGCAGGAATTTTTTTAGCAGTTGGGCAAAACCATGTGCACTGCAGGGAAGGCAGATTTAACATGTGCAGAGAGAGTTAGATTTGGGTTTAGTGTGTTCAATCTGCAATCTAATTTGCAATGTAAAAATAAAGCAGCCAGTATTTACCCTGCACAGAAATAAAATAACTCACCCAAATCTAACTCTTTCTGCACATGTTATAACTGCCTCCCCTGCAGTGCACATGGTTTTGCCCAACTGGTAAAAATTTCCTGCTGCGATCAACTTGGAATTACCCACCATGTGCACTGCAGGGGGAGATATAAATTAGAGTTAGATTTGGGTGGGGTGTGTTAAAACTGAAATCTAAATTGCAGTGTAAAAATAAAGCAAATGTTATATCTGTCACACCTGCAGTGCACATGGGTGGTCATTCCGAGTTGTTCGCTCGTTGCCGTTTTTCGCAAAGGAGCAATTAGGTGGAAAATGTGCATGCACATGGTACGCAGCGCGCATGCGTTCAGTAATTTAACACAAAACTTTGGAGATTTGCACAAGCTCGAGCTACGTTTTTTCAACGCTCGAGTGATCGTAGTATGATTGACAGGAAGTGGGTGTTTCTGGGTGGAAACTGGCCGTTTTCAGGGAGTGTGCTAAAAAACGCAGGCGTGCCAGGTAAAAACGCAGGAGTGGCTGGGGAAACGGGGGAGCGGCTGGCCAAACGCAGGGCGTGTTTGTGACGTCAAACCAGGAACTAAATGAACTGAGGTGATCGCAATCTAGGAGTAGGTCTGGAGCTACTCAGAAACTGCAAGGAATTATTTAGTAGCAGTTCTGCTAACCTTTCGTTCGCTATTCTGCTAAGCTAAGATACACTCCCAGAGGGCAGCGGCCTAGCGTGTGCAATGCTGCTAAAAGCAGCTAGCGAGCGAACAACTCGGAATGACCACCATGGTTTTGCCCAACTGCTAAAAAATTTGCTGCTACAATCAACTCTGAATTACCCCCAATGAAAGAAAGAAAACATTAGTGCATTAGACCAGGGGCGGAACTACTGGCGGGGCAGGCAGTGCATTGCACTGGGGCCCCGCCGCACTCAAGGGCCCACAGCCGCCGGCCGGCATTACATGAATGAGTCACAATGACTCATTGTATGTCATGCCGCAGCAGCACACCAGCGCTCCCGTGACCCGCCCGTCATAAGGAACGATTCTGGCCACCCGCACACGAAGGAGGGAGGAGGGTCCGTCCCTCCCTCCCTCATATACAAACAGGTCACAGTCTCTCAGTGAAGGAGAGAGCCGCAGCAGCGCTTTGTTACTGGTGGAGGCGCTGCTGCTGCTGCTCCTCTGCTTCACTATAGGCTGTCTCTGAGAACAGCCTATAGGGAAGCAGAGGGGCAGCAGCAGCAGCGCCTCCACCAGTAACACAGCGCTGCTGCGGCTCCCTCCTTCACCTCCCTCCTCCTTCTTCTCTACTGCCCGGGAAGCTGCACCGAGGAGCCTGAGCCAACAGAGAGGGTAAGTATAATTCTTCTTTCTTTCTTTCTTTCTTTCTTTCTTTCTTTCTTTCTTTCTTTCTGTCTCTTTCTTTTTTTATTTGTTGGGACTGCCTGCCGCAATGTGTAAAAAGGGGGGACTGCCTGCCGCTATGTATAAAAATGGGGAATCTGCCTGCCGCAATGTAAAAATGGGGAATCTGCCTGCCGCAATGTGTAAAAATGGGGAATCTGCCTGCCGCAATGTAAAAATGGGGAATCTGCCTGCCGCTATGTATAAAAATGGGGAATCTGCCTGCCGCTATGTATAAAAATGGGGATTCTGCCTGCCGCTATGTGTAAAAAGGTAGAATCTGCCTGCCGTAATGTGTAAAAAGGGCACGCTATCTGCCGTTATGTGTAAAAGTGTATGGTGTCTGCCGTAATGTGTAAAATGGGGACGCTGTCTGCCGTAATGTATAAAATGGGGACGCTGTCTGCCGTAATGTGTAAAAAGTGCACACTGTCTGCCGCTATGTGTAACGAGGGCACGCTGTCTGCCGCTATGTGTAACAAGGGCACGCTGTCTGCCATTGTGTAAAAAGTGTATGCTGTCTGCCGCTATGTGTAACGAGGGCACGCTGTCTGCCGTTATGTGTAAAAAGTGCACACTGTCTGCCGTTATGTGTAAAAAGGGGAATCTGTTCGCTGTAAGGAGTAAAAGGGTCTCTACCTGGTGTAGTGGTGCTACTGTGCGGCGTAATTTGAAGAATGGAGACTACTGTGCACCGTTTTATGAATTGGTATTATTTTGTGGACACACCCCTTCCCCACGAAGCCACGCCACTATGTATTTTTGCGCGCGCCTACGGCGCGCACTGCCCATGGGGTGGACTTGGATGGGATGGGGGGGGGGGGGCCAAAGCATTTTGTTGCACCTGGGCCCACCGCTTGCTTGTTCCGCCACTGAATTAGACATAATACCCCCAAATATTAAACAACACATATAGCATATATGGTTTAGTGTATTATTATTTTTTTAACTGGTTTTGTAGCAGAAGACTAGAGTCTAGACTGCAATTTCTTTTTACCATACTATAACTTATTGTAACACCTCCAATACTATTGGACCCCTGGCGCACTATAATCGTGGATGCTACTTCTTACTCCTATAACTGAATAATGGAGCCAACATGTGCTGATTATCACACAACACTAACAATATTTATTAAAACACAATCCCCAGCTGGGAATGGACAATAATGTAATAAAACAAATACGTAATAAAACCAAATAACAGAAATGCGGTGAATGGATGGGAACCAAGTGCTTTCATAAAGTGCTTTCCATGCTCAGAGTCCTTCTTAAATTGACGAAAAGTCTCTCACCATAATTCATAGCCGCGGTGGGCTAGCTTCAAAGAGATAGCTGGGGTCCTAGGCTGAATTGCCCAGCACCACCGCAGCAGGCGTATCAGCTTACAGTCACCGGTTCCCGAGTAACCACCACGTCTGTCCTCATCCAATTAACGCGTTTCGGTCTTGTATTGGCCTTTCTCAAAGTTGGATAAGGGTTGTCCTCAATGCTGGCTTTTTATTTCATTACTAATTACTGTGTAACAACCAGTAATTCGTTCCTCCTGCTACTTCCGGGTTCGTCCACCGGAAGTGAGACATATGCATTCCAAATACCGGGGAAGGTATTATTTGCGTTCCACCGGTGATTCGGCTAGGTCCTCACACGACTTCCGCATATCCACGCTGCAAAGTCACATGTTTGCGGGTCAAACGTCACCAGGAAGTGGCGTGTTTGCGGTTCAAACCTCTCTACCTCCACAGGGGATCTCAATGCGTTCCACCTTATATAACTGGATAACCCATCCGTTATTCCATGTGTAGATTGATAATCTGACTTACCCCATCTATACCAAACTGGGTGGTACTTTGTTCCCAACCTGTCCATCCCTATTACCAAGATGGGGTAAATCGCTTTCACATGTATATCCATTTGATAAGTCCATGTGTTGAGTGGAGGAAGAAATAAATAGACAAGAGATTAATACATGATAAATCAAATATTTTTAAAACTTTTTTAAAAACAAAGAGATTATTAAAGATGTTTTAAAAATTAAGAGATTGTTAAAAATGTTTAAAAATTAATTATAGTAGGGAAATATTTTGGGGAAATATTATTACTGGAAAAATGGAACTGGACATAACTCCTAGAAAGGGACAAATTCAGACTAAATGCAGAATAGCAGATGAAAAATAATAAAAAATCATAAAAACCATTTCAACTCAAAATCAACGTTGAGGCCGTTTGGTTTTATGGTATTTAACATGTAAATCCACTTCATCTCACTCTTCGCTAATCTGGTTTCTACATTGTTACTTCTCCAATTAGGTCTAATTTGTTGTATACCCAAATACCTCTTAATTTGGCCTTCACATTTACCGTGTACAGTCCTGAAATGTTCTGATAAAGGGTGTGTATCGAGGCCTTTCCGGATATTATACACGTGTTCTGCCGCTCTTGTCTTCAATGGTCTAGATGTTTTTCCAATGTACACGTGCCCACATCCACATTCCAACAGGTAAATGACATTTTTGGAATGGCATGTTATAAAATCATTTATTTTAAACACTTTACCCTTATATTCAAATTCTGTTGTTTTTTTTGTAACGTCTTTTTTTGTGGTAGACCGACACATGATACAAGACCCACAACGATGGAACCCTTTATTACACGATCTCACTGTGTTTTTTTCTTGCAGACTACTTTGTACTACATGGTCCTTAATGGACTTGGCTTTCTTATAGATGAAAACAGGTTTGGGCGGAAGATAACTTCCCAAAACCGGATCATCTAATAAAATGCGCCAGTTGTTTTGAAAGATTTTTTCTATCTTTTTATAGTTTCCACCGTACTGAGTAATAAAGGCCCATTGGTAGGGATTATCCCCACAGGGTTGTGGCTCCTTTACTTTCAGAAGATCTTTTCTTTCGATTATTTCAACTCTCTTCTTTGCTGCTTCTAATAATGATGGGTCATATCCTTTTTCCAAGAACCTATTCGACATTTTATCCATTTGTGAATTTAAAATATCAGGGTCTGTGCAGTTCCTCTTTAGTCGTTTATATTGACCCACTGGAATATTATTTAACCATCTATAATGATGTTCACAATTTATATGAAGGTAAGCATTTGAAGGTAAGCATGGTTAAAAAATAGTGAACATCATTATAGATGGTTAAATAATATTCCAGTGGGTCAATATAAACGACACAAATGGATGAAATGTCGAATAGGTTCTTGGAAAAAGGATATCTTCCGCCCAAACCTGTTTTCATCTATAAGAAAGCCAAGTCCATTAAGGACCATGTAGTACAAAGTAGTCTGCAAGAAAAAAACACAGTGAGATCGTGTAATAAAGGGTTCCATCGTTGTGGGTCTTGTATCATGTGTCGGTCTACCTCAAAAAAAGACGTTACAAGAAAAACAACAGAATTTGAATATAAGGGTAAAGTGTTTAAAATAAATGATTTTATAACATGCCATTCCAAAAATGTCATTTACCTGTTGGAATGTGGATGTGGGCACGTGTACATTGGAAAAACATCTAGACCATTGAAGACAAGAGCGGCAGAACACGTGTATAATATCCGGAAAGGCCTCGATACACACCCTTTATCAGAACATTTCAGGACTGTACACTGTAAATGTGAAGGCCAAATTAAGAGGTATTTGGGTATACAACAAATTAGACCTAATTGGAGAAGTAACAATGTAGAAACCAGATTAGCGAAGAGTGAGATGAAGTGGATTTACATGTTAAATACCATAAAACCAAACGGCCTCAACGTTGATTTTGAGTTGAAATGGTTTTTATGATTTTTTATTATTTTTCATCTGCTATTCTGCATTTAGTCTGAATTTGTCCCTTTCTAGGAGTTATGTCCAGTTCCATTTTTCCAGTAATAATATTTCCCCAAAATATTTCCCTACTATAATTAATTTTTAAACATTTTTAACAATCTCTTAATTTTTAAAACATCTTTAATAATCTCTTTGTTTTTAAAAAAGTTTTAAAAATATTTGATTTATCATGTATTAATCTCTTGTCTATTTATTTCTTCCTCCACTCAACACATGGACTTATAGAATGGATATACATGTGAAAGCGATTTACCCCATCTTGGTAATAGGGATGGACAGGTTGGGAACAAAGTACCACCCAGTTTGGTATAGATGGGGTAAATCAGATTATCAATCTACACATGGAATAACGGATGGGTTATCCAGTTATATAAGGTGGAACGCATTGAGATCCCCTGTGGAGGTAGAGAGGTTTGAACCGCAAACACGCCACTTCCTGGTGACATTTGACCCGCAAACATGTGACTTTGCAGCGTGGATATGCGGAAGTCGTGTGAGGACCTAGCCGAATCACCGGTGGAACGCAAATAATACCTTCCCCGGTATTTGGAACGCATATGTCTCACTTCCGGTGGACGAACCCGGAAGTAGCAGGAGGAACGAATTACTGGTTGTTACACAGTAATTAGTAATGAAATAAAAAGCCAGCATTGAGGACAACCCTTATCCAACTTTGAGAAAGGCCAATACAAGACCGAAACGCGTTAATTGGATGAGGACAGACGTGGTGGTTACTCGGGAACCGGTGACTGTAAGCTGATACGCCTGCTGCGGTGGTGCTGGGCAATTCAGCCTAGGACCCCAGCTATCTCTTTGAAGCTAGCCCACCGCGGCTATGAATTATGGTGAGAGACTTTTCGGCAATTTAAGAAGGACTCTGAGCACGGAAAGCACTTTATGAAAGCACTTGGTTCCCATCCATTCACCGCATTTCTGTTATTTGGTTTTATTACGTATTTGTTTTATTACATTATTGTCCATTCCCAGCTGGGGATTGTGTTTTAATAAATATTGTTAGTGTTGTGTGATAATCAGCACATGTTGGCTCCATTATTCAGTTATAGGAGTAAGAAGTAGCATCCACGATTATAGTGCGCCAGGGGTCCAATAGCACTTTTTTCTTGTACATTATTGCTGGAGATTTGTGTTTGTCTCCTTTGTTTTTTGGACCTGGGCAGCACTCTACTCCTTACTGCGCTCATTTGAAAGTACTACCTTTTTGTTGTTAACACCTCCAATACTGCAACAGCCAGCTATCACAGTAGTTAGTGCTTAAAGGCTTCTTACATACTGGTATTTTTTTTTAGAAGCATTTAACTCATGTTTCCAAAGCCTTTTAAATGTGCTTAGATGCTCATAGGTAATAAATAATGTAAGATATTGGTCCTGTGAACACATACTTTCTGACAAGCACTTGTTTGCGATGTCAGTTTTAACATTGCCTGCAGGGAGTTTAAAAGCGTTCAATACTTTGAAAAGTTACAAAGGTTTTAAAATAATGCCCATTTATTACATGTCAAGCATTCAGGTAATATGTCATGATGTATTTGACCTGTTTCCAAAACAACACCATGGGGGGAATGTAATAGGGGGTGAGAATCAGGAGGTGAGCGATTTTGTAAGAGTTTGCCTGTTGTTGTTTTTTTTGTTTTTTTTTTAAAGTGACAATAATTTACATGGCGAAATCAACCTGGTTTTGCCATGTAAATTAATTCCACTTTAAAACAAACAGTGGTTTCCAAACTTTTTTGAATCACGGCGCCCTAGAATATCAGAATTTTTTTCACAGCATCCCTAGGCCAAAAATTTCTTATTGAGAAATTTAGAAAGAAATATTACATTAAGTAGATCGCGTTTATATGTCATCCCTAGGGTCAGTTGTGTGGTGAGGGACAAGATTTGCTTCTGTTTGGCCACATATTTTATGACTGGCAGCCACCAGCACTGGTTTTGCCTATTATATTGACCATGAATAATTTGAATTGGTCCTGGACCACCAACCCAGGGCACCTCTGCAAGTGTCCCGAGGCACCCCAGGGAGCCACGGCACACAGTTTGGGAACCTCTGCCCTATTACATTCCCCCCCTCCCAAATGCTAATTGTGGAGCTGTCACTGTGAGAGAGGAGTGCAATATTTGTGCTAATGAAATGATCAATTCAGGAAGTGGAACATTGAGAACATCCAGAGATGTATGACTTTTTTTTCTTACCTACAGTACAGTGAGCTTTTCAAACAAGAAGACTACAGTAGATGCTGTAAAAAGGGTCATACCAATCTATCTATCATTCTATCTATCTATCTATCTATCTATCTATCTATCTATCTATCTATCTATCTATCTATCTATCTATCTATCTATTGTTCTGTTCTAATGCTGCTGCTGCTGCTGCTGCTGCTGCTGCTTAGAGATCAGGAGGCATATTTATCCTAATCTATTGGGCAAGCCTCTTATTTTCCCAATGTATTATTACTGAGTCACCGGGACAGGGATTCTGGATTGTAGAAGAAGGCAATTTATTTTAAAAAAAACCTATGATCGATTCTAAATCATACCTTGAATTTCAATCACATCTTAAAAGTACCTGTGCTTTTTAATTGACCACTAATTGTATCATTATGGGTTCAGTGGTAAAGAACATATAACTAATGATACACTTAATTTATCTTGGTGTACCTGAACGGTGGATATTATTTTATTAAAAAAGGAAAATAGTGTTCTCCCAAGTTAACATCAAATAAAACACTCTGAAGAGATAAATGACTTTTAGGTAATACTATTTACATGACAGCCGCAAGAGATTATACTTCCTACCATATAACGCTACTTACTTTTGTAATGCACTGGATTCAATCCTTTCCTTTTCTTTTTTGCAGCGCTGTTTATACTTCTTAACACGGCTTTCCCAGAGCCCTCTTATATGAGAAATGTCAACGACTATGATTTCAAAAGTCATGGCCTTACATCCAAATTGTTTGAAGATTAGCTGAATGACAGGAGAAAGAACACAGTTCACTTTATACTATAACACTCCATCATAGAACATATTTCAATCAGCTGTTCATTTCATTATACTTTGCTTGAAATCTGATGTAATAACAATGTTGTTGTATTTTGCAGTATATTACCATTGCAAAAACAATATATATATATACATATATATATATATATATATATACATATATATATATATATATATATTTATATATATATAAAATCACAATTACACAATAGTCTCCATTTTCCTGTTTTCCGCAAATATTTGTTTTTATTTAAATGAAGTTTTGGAGCACAATAACAAAATATACGGAACATGTTTTATACACACTGTCCCTGGCATTCCCTAAGTAAATTGTTCAGCAGAGCCCCTTATACAGTAGTAACTATAACTACATGATAAAACACTAGGGCCTGGTGCGAGTTGTATTCCATCTGTATTGGACACAAAAAAAACCAAGTGTCATTAATAACAAATTCTGAAAATTAAATGTTTTTGCATAACATGAACCCTACACTGTAATGTGTACATGTCACTGTAATTGCTTTCTTCTCAATCACATTTTGAGCAAACAGAAAATTTTACTCAGTTAGTAGCCTTACCATCTATTCCAGCCTTACCCTGATGTAAATGGAATCTAATACTGTACATTGGGGAGATGTACCAAACTTTAACAACCAGTCAGCTTCTACCTATCATTTATCTAGTAGACAAGCTTATTGGTTTCTTTCTATGGGCAACTTCTTCACTTGTCCGTGTTAGAAGGTTTGATATATCATCCCCTAAGTTATCTATAAGTGTAGGTCAACATTTCACTGATCAATTGCTATTCACATTTACAAAGTGATAAAACTTGCGAGTAATAAAACTTGTTGCATATGATGAATTGTGCTCCAGCCAATCAGCTTCAAACTGCCATGTGTTCCGCCCCTAAATCTCGATGTGTTTGAAAAATGACAGTTGGGAGCTGATTGTCTGCAGCACCATTTATCATGCGCAATGAGTTTTATCATTCACAACGAGTTTTATCACTCATTGATAAATGGGCCCCATGTTTGATGGGGTATGGGACTCAGGACCAACAGTGTCTAGGTCGACACCTATTGGTCGACAGTGGCTAGGTCAACACAAGAAATAGGTACACATGGGCAATAGGTCGACATGAACAAGGTCGACATGAAAAAAAGGTCGACACAAGTTTTTCATGGTTTTTTTTTGTGTCGTTTTCTTTGTAAAGTGACCGGGAACCCTAATTAGTGCGCCGTGTCCCCTCGCATGGCTCACTTTGGTCACCATGCTTTGGGCAAGGTGCCTTGCTCTGGTACAGCTGCGCTTGGCACAGGTTAACGTTCCCAATCGTAGTCCACGTGGATCGTAAAGTATGAAAAAGTTTAAAGAGATAAAAAAATGTGAAAAATCCATGTCGACCTTTATGCATGTCAACCTTGTTCATGCCAACCTAATGGTTGTGTTGACCTATTTCTAGTGTCGACCTATTCACTGTCGACCAAAGGGTGTCAACCTCATGGGTGTCGACCTAAGTGGTGTCGACCCAGAGTCCGGACATCGTTTGATGTAGTATATTAGATGTGGTTGAACATAACTTGGGGGAAAATGTATTATAGCGGCACGGATCAGAAGGAACATCGACAAGATGTATTATCATCTTATCTGCCCAAAGCAGGGAAGTGAAAACTCCCACCTCTGGTAATGCCCACCTGAGCACACAGTGCATCAGAATAGTGCTGATGTGCTGTGTCTCATTGCCCGGCCAGCTCCAGTGAGTATGTGCGAGATCTCATTGCTATCACGAGATCTTGCATGAATCCCGGAGCCAGCAGCTGCAGCAGCCAGATAAAGGGCTGTCAATGGTGGTGGTGTATGAGCAAGTGCACCTGCAGCTGTCAAAATCGATAGCTGCAAGTGTCTGAATGGCCAGTGCTACTGACCATTCTTGCATTGCCCTGCATATTGGCATATTATCTAAAAGACAGCAGAGCAGATAATGACAGGGGCGCAGAGCATGCCCTGCTATGTTAATACATGGGGGGGGGAGCGGTATCAGCGCATTTAATGTGCGCTGATATCTCTTCACCCCAGTGCTTAAAGTGGTCCTAGAGAAGTGGTGGAATTAATTCCCCCCACACACGCTTGTGAAATAAAGGGATTGCGCGTGCCGCCTGCAGGGTGTGGCCTTGAAAAGAAAGGGCCGTGGTCACCCAATAGTATCCCCAATTAAAATTACGCCGCACAGTAGCACAATCTTATTCACATTACACCACATTGTAGTTTCCCTTATTCATGTGATGACACACATTAGTGCCCCTTATACACAAAGCCCAGAGTAGTAGCACCCCTAATACACATAATGCCCAAGTGCCCCTTATGTCCCCAGGAGTGATACTCTTTATTAAGTGCCCCCTATGCAGTGCTCTCATTAGTATTGCCCCCAGTAGTAATGCCCCTGTAGTTATGTCCCCAGTAGATATGTCCCCAGTAGTTATGCCCCCAGATGGTTTGCACCCAGCAGTTATTCCCCCATTTGGTTTACCCCCAGTAGTTATGCCCCCAGTTGGTTTGCCCCCAGTAGGTTTACCCCAAGTGGTTATGCCCCCAGTTGATGTGGCCCCAGTAGTTATGCCCCCAGTTGGTGTGCCTCTAGTAGTTATTCCCCCAGTTGGTTTGCCCCCAGTTGGTTTTTCCCTAGTAGTTATGCCCCCAGATGGTGTGCCTCCAGTAGTTATGCCCCAGATGGTGTGCCCCCAGTAGTTATGCCCCCAGTTTCTTTGCTGCCCGGAAGATATGCCCGCAGTTCCCCCCTCTAGTAGCACTGCTTAGTGCTTACACACACAAAAGATTAAAAAAAAACAATACTCACCAGCCCCGCTCCTGTTTCCTGACCACAGCCTCTGTCTGGCGCCCGCTCGCAGCTATGGGAGAGACGTCATGACGTATCTCCCATAGCGCCACCCAGCCGCACACTGCCTGAGCCGGAAGCCGGAGCTCAGGAGTGAGCTTTGGCTTCCGGCTTCCGCTTAGGGGAAAAGAGCTGGCACCCGCTGGTAACACAGTCTCAGCGGGTGCCCGGCATTTCCCTAGGTTAGGTGAGCCGGTGGAGGCGGAACTGCGTTCCGTCTCCAAATGGAACTGGCGAAAAAGCAGTTCCGCCCCGTTACGGCTCACTTTAACCTCTGCTTGCTCCCATACCGACACTTCATACATTTACCCCTTGGTTTATTTCATGCCATTTAAAAGAGTCTACTTGTTTACGGGCAGTCAGCGGACCATTGGTATACACAGACAGATGCACACAACTGTCTATATATGTCTGTGAATGATGTCATTCACAAAAATATCGGATGTACACACCCACTGACAGGCTCGCAATATATTGGGCACTCAAGTGTCCAATATATCGCCTATACGCTATGCAGGTTTTACTAAAATAATTATTTTTATTATACTACTGTAATATTTACTAATGTACTCCTTCCTAGATCAGGCCTGGCCAACCAGTGGCTCTCCAGCTGCTGTGAAACAACAAGCCCCAGCATGCCCTGCCACAGTTTTGCTATTAGGGAATGCTCTAACTGTGGCAGGGCGTGCTGCAATGTATAGTCTCCCAACAGCTGGAGAGTCACAGGTTGGCCAAGCCTAGCCTAAATGGAGCCCCAGGTTACCCCCTTCTTCCCCCTTCATTGTCATTTTAAAATGGTGAACATCATTGATTTACTTTGGTGGTCATTCCGAGTTGTTCGCTCGCTGACGTTTTTAGCAGAATTGCGATCAGGCTAAAAACCGGCAGTTCTGTGCATGCGTATGGGCAGCAGGGCGTACGCGCTAAGTAATTTCACACAAAACTATGCAATTTTACACAGGGCCAAGCAACGCTTTTCAGTCGCTCTGCTGATCGGTGAGTGATTGACAGGAAGTGGGTGTTTCTGGGCGGAAACTGAGCGTTTTCCGGGTGTGTGCTAAAAAATGCAGGAGTGCCAGCCAAAAACGCAGGAGTGGCTGGGGAAACGGGGGAGTGGCTAGGCGAACGCCGGGCGTGTTTGTGACATCAAACCAGGAACCAGTCTGCAGTGATCGCAATCTAGGAGTAGGTCTGGAGCTACTCAGAAACTGCAGGGAAATATTTAATAGCAGAACTGCTAATCTTTCGTTAGCAATTCTGCTAAGCTAAGATACACTCCTTGAGGGCGGCGGCCTAGCGTGTGCATTGCTGCTAAAAGCAGCTAGCGAGCGAACAACTCGGAATGAGGGCCCTTATTACTAGTGTGAAGGCCACTTTAGTAGAGCTTTAAATCACATTGGTGCACTTAAGATTTCATGTTTCTTTAATTACTAAATTGTTTATAGGAAATACAAAATGATGCATATACTTATACCTTCCATTCAAGGGCAAATAAAGGGCAACAAAATTAATTGTTTACCGTTAATATCTTTGATTAGCACAACGTAGTAGTTTTCTTTGTCTTTTGCCTTATGTCTGGACTATAATCGTAAACCAGTTCTTAATCAATATTAAACTGTGTTTCAGTTTAAATAAAAGTCTTCAAAAAAAAATATTCATGTGAATATGTATAGAAGTGACATATCCATCATTCCTAGTGACACTGTCTGTAGTGCCGCATACATCATTGCCTCACTCTGCAACTTTGATGTATGACATTACCATAACAGTGTGGTAAGAGTATAGCTGTTGTGATTTATGTGCCTCAAACACAGAGAGAGCACCGCCATTATAAATACATTTTCACAATTATCCCATCATGTATGAAATGGAGGTATCAAAATTGTCAACAATAAAGCTGACGAAGTCTCTGGGCTCCCCCTTTACACACAGTAAATTGTATTATACATACATTAAATCTGCATATTGTAAAAGATTTATTGCTTTTCTACTTGTTTGAGCATGCCTGTTCTGTCACACAGGAAATCACTCTGCTACAAAAACAGATTAATTAGAAATTAAATTGGATAGCACACAAGCATAATGCTGTGCTTAATAAATGATCCTGCTTATTTCTACAGCCTGATATAAACACTTCCGGATGTTTTCTGATCTGAACATGACCCTAAAAACAGAAAACAATTGCAGAAATAATATTCTTCCCAAATCACAGTGGCTTGGCAGCATGGCCGTCTATTTGTGAAAATGACTGGGAGGACATCTGGTTGTAAGCAGTGTGACAAACACATGTAGCCATAGCATTACACAGCATCAACACCACCACTTTACAACATATAACGCACCACTTTGTACTTATCGCTATAATCATCAGAGCAGACGTTTTTCTATCTTTGTTTTTGCATGATCTTTAAAAGTCTTAAAATTTGCCCTCAGTAATTTTCTCAGCAAGATATTTTCTCGCTCATCTGACACATAAAATGTATTCCTTGGTAATGTGTCACTTTGACAGTTTCTACTTACTTGGTGAAAATATACATAATTAAATAATCAGACCTCTTTTCTCATACAGTATGTGCACTTCCTTGCACAAATTTGATGAATAGAACTTATAGGCTTTTTTTTTATATTACAGGTTGAGTATCCCATATCCAAATATTCCGAAATACGGAATATTCCGAAATATGGACTTTTTGGAGTGAGAGTGAGATAGTGAAACCTTTGTTTTTTGATGGCTCCGTGTACACAAACTTTGTTTAATACACAAAGTTATTAAAAATATTGTATTAAATGACCTTCAGGCTGTGTGTATAAGGTGTATATGAAACATAAATGAATTGTGTGAATGTAGACACACTTTGTTTAATGCACAAAGTTATAAAAAATATTGGCTAAAATTACCTTCAGGCTGTGTGTATAAGGTGTATATGAAACATAAATGCATTCTGTGCTTAGATTTAGGTCCCATCACCATGATATCTCATTATGGTATGCAATTATTCCAAAATACGGAAAAATCCCATATCCAAAATACCTCTGGTCCCGAGCATTTTGGATAAGGGAGACTCAACCTGTACTTATAAGTTGCTCATCACATAACATAAGGGCACAGATTGGATTTTTTATTACCACAGATTAGTTATGTGTTTTTAAGCTTCACTGAAAGTGTTTCTACATTAATTAAGACCTTTTTATTGAATGTTTTCATTTCAGGTTTATTTTATGCCTTCTTTGTACATGCTACTGTCCCGGGTTGCTGGTGGGATGCTGGTGGTCACATGACCAACACCGGCATCCCAACATTGAAGATCCTGATGTTGGAGGGGGCACTGGCGTTTCTATAATGGGTGCAGTGTGTGCTGTGTACATGGGCCCCTGAGTCCAGAGGGGGTCCCCACCGCACACACTGCACCCATTTTTAAAATACTCACCCCTCCGAAGTCCAGCGCCAGCATCCGCAGCACTATTAGAACACAGTGAAAATAGCTCAGTGGCCATTTTCACAGAGTTCTGTGCATGCGCTGTAGAGAAATCTCAGGGAAAATGGCCGCCGTGCCATTTTCCCAGAGATCTGCGCATGTGCAGTAGAGTCTGAGCCCTCTAGCGCTCAGAATCTACAGTGCTCCGGGCATAGAGGACAGGGCCCGAACAGAGGAGGCTAAACACGGGCCTCCTCCTCTCTTAAAACGCCCCTGGGAGGGGGTAAGTATCTTTAAACCCCCTACCCTAACCCTCCAGGGGTGGTGGCTAGGGCTAACCCTTGGGGAGGGCGGCTAACCCCCACAGTGCCTAACCCTCACCACCCTCCCAGGTACCTAACCCAAACCCCGCCCCTCCCCGAGTCACTAACCCTAACAGTTAACCTGATACTTACCTTCAGGATATCGTCTGTCGGTATTCCGGCACCAGTCCCCCGAGGGGTGTCGGGATTCCCGCATCCATCACATGACTGCTGGCATTCCATTCATTGGGATACTAAACGTATCTCACTGTCCCAATGTGCTACAGATGGTTACAGGTGGGAAGAAAACAAACAAAAACATAATTCTAGAAATGCTAGCCAAAACAATAAGTTTTTAGCTGCACATTTCCTTATTCCTCATTTTTTCACTGGGTTGTAGTGGGTGCTATATGTACAGATTGGAGATACCTTGATGGAGGTTGATCTTCTGAAAAACATTGGGTTGATCTTCTGAAAAACATTGTCCTTCTGTACCTTGCACCCGCAGAGGGGTAACGTCTTCCAACAGGTTACCAGAGATAGGGACGCAGATATTATGCAAAAGGATAACATGGTTTATTCTGCGATCTGGTATAAAGCCTAAACCAATCTCAATATTAATAATCAAAGCCATCTTACGCTTACAATTAATTCTAACTGGTAATGGGTTAGAATTGAATTACAGTAAGTAACACTTTGGGTCAACAAGGTTGTTTTTCTCGAATATGCACAATATACAATTTAACAGTATTTGTAACAAAGAAGTACACATGATCATTAGAGATTCTACGCCTATAGTGCAAGCTATGCTGAACTGAAAGCTCTTCAAATCTCTACAAGGACTACAGCTAACACTAAACTCCATCCAGGGGCGTATCTAGGGGTCCGAGCGCCCCTGGCAAAGTCAGGGGCAGCCCCCCTCTCCACCCCCCACCCCCACCCCCCCCCACACACACACATACACATATGTCAAAAAAGAAATGTGGGCTTGTGGGTAAGGGAAGGGGCATGGCCACACAATAGTACTTCCAATTCCAATTATGCCACACAGTATCACATTACACCACACAGTAGTGTCTCTTATTCACGTTACGCCACACAGTCATACCCCTATAGAAAACACAGTCTATACAGGGCATATGGGGATTGCAAATGGAAAATGGAAATGTGGACCAGTGCTAATAAATATATTCCTAATTTTATATGGGGAATGCGGTCAAACCACATTTGCCATTAGTATATCTGATCCTGGCCATAGGCACACACATATACACTTACATACATAGTCACACACAAAACACATACATATGATATACAGTAGTCACAAATGCAGTAGATACAAATACAGTCACATACATACTGTACATACATATTCACATACATAGTCAGTTAGTCACACACTAATACACACACAAACATACATACATAGTCACATACATACATAAATTCAGTCACAGACACACACACAGACTATATAGTGTCCCCCCACCCCCCACATTACAGACAGGGTATGCTGACTGCATGTACTTTAGTAGCTCGTTGTTCTCTCTCCCTCTCCTCCATGCTGCTGGTCTGCCTGGCAGTGAGTGCCGTGCTTCCACTTCGTCCACTGCCCTAGCCCAATGCAGGGCAGTGTAGTCCTGTGCCTCAAACCCCCCTCCCACCCTCCCCATAATCCGGCTCTGACTGTACCTGGTGACTGTCTGTCACTGCCGGCGCCAGTGTCCTGCGGCACAGCTCAGCACTAGTGATCATTCAGACTCAAAGTAAACTACAGCTCCTAGCAGCCATTGGTGCCAGGAGCTCCCAGCAACAAGGGCTGCTGGGAGCTGTAGTTTATGTTGAGTCTGATTACAAGCAAGGTGCAGTGCGCTGCTGCCGGACAGTGGCGCCGGCACTAATAGACAGTCACCAAGTCTAACAGTACCACTTGGTTCTACCCCCTGGCCATGGATGGCACAGCCAGATGGCGCCCCCTCCTTGCCTGGCGCCCCTGGCGAGTGCCATCCTGGCCAATAGGTAGATACACCCCTGACTCCATCAATGAAATTGCAATGAAATAGTACACCAACACAGTGAATTAGTAATAATTATGCAAGAAATAGTATTTTCCTATAGAGCATTAGAGAATTTGTTGCGGCTGGTTGGTGCACAGTAAACATCAATGGCAAGCATAAGTGTAGAAATAAAGCTCTAAGGGGTCTATATATAGTACTAAGCCTAGGAGAGAGATTTAGTGGACAGAGATAAAGGGGTCACTTTAAAAAGCATTGGATGGAGATAATGTCCTAACCAGGGGCTTAACTAGAACTCTGCGGGGCCCACAGCAAACTCTTGAAAGGACCCTGCATAGAAAAAAACATACCCAGCACTACACGCTCAGTTGCACTGCTAGAGTATGAATCAATTTAAGAAATTTAGAAAATTTGTCGTCTAATTACATGGAGGTTTCAAAATGACTTCTAAAATGATGCAAATATTAGATTGCATTGCAATATGCGATTGTATAGTGACAGTGTATTAATGAGCTCCCGCAGGGACAGAAGCTTTGCATGGAGCCCATCCCTGCTATGTGTTCATTGTGCAACGGGACTACTGAACATGCCCGATCCCGCTGACCACACATGCACAGTGGCCATTTCCAGGGAGGGTTATGGGGGTACCCACTACCCTCTACTGAGGAGGCTGTGTGATGTGTAGCCCATAGGATACAGCGGGCTACCACCACCTTCAGATGGTGTTAGCTGCAGGGGACAATTTATGGAATGTTTTGCATTCCAGAAATTGGTAAATCAGGGATATCTGCTGTGCTCCCTCCTATATAAATTTGGGAGATACTAAATATTTGCGGCTAACCCCAGAAAATGGGTGTTTTCGGGGAAATAGACGCAAATAATTTTGGATGAATGAGCCTCTCAGTGTCTCGCTTTATTTCTTCCCACTTATTCCGTAGCCCCTCACACCCACTCCATTGTGTCTACTGTTTGCTCCACTCATTATACTGAATCTTTCCACTCACCCTACACTCTACCCCCACTGAGTCCATTATGTCTCTTCAGCTATCCTTTTCCTGTATCCAGTGCACGCAGCATTTCTGGAGAGACTTTACCACACTCCATTCCTCAGCACCAGGCATCATGTACTGTAGCTGCCACACAGCCCTTACACATCACTATGAGTCTAGTAGCACATTTAGGCATTATAGCCAAGTACTCACACTGTTGGCTGATATACAGTGGTAGCAGCGGGATTTACTTTATACATATATATTAATGGCGGTGGTGGGGCTCATGGGGTTCCCATTATTATAGACTACTCAGGGGCATATCCTTTTACTGCGCTCCCCCATACAGAGCCGCGATGGGTCCTATTCCCTGTCTGCTACTGTGATAATGCGGTTAAGCAGTGGCAGCGATGCAGTGCAGTGATCATTTAAAACCTCAAGAGCAATAAGTATATATAGGGAGCGGTGTGCCTACACAGGTGAACTCTATCAAAATGTTATTTATATTAAAGACAACATGCATTACATCCCTTTAAAATGCACATATGCATGATAAATTATGCAATTAAATAAAAGTTAGAAACCTTACAAGCAAATCTTATTTTTCAAATGTTAAAGTCAGATGAAAAAAAGCCACTACTGTAATTCAGTCAAATAAAAGACAGCTGGTGTGTTAGTGCATACTTTCATGTGTTCCTTCTTTGAAGACAACTTATGTTAAAAGAATCTGAGCACTTCAATCTGGTTATAGCAACTAGCAAGCAGGTAGAGTCCCCTTTTTACACATTACGGCAGACAGCGTCCCCTTTTTACACATTACAGCAGACAGCGTCCCCTTTTTACACATTAGGGCAGACAGCGTCCCCTTTTTACACATTACAGCAGACAGAGTCCACCTTTTAGACATTACGGTGACAGAGTCCCCCTTTTTGCACATTACGGCAGAGTCCACCATTTACACATTACGGCAGACAGTCCCCCTTTTTACACATTTTGGCAGCCAGACCCCATTTTTACACATTACGACAGACAGCGTCCCCATTTTTACTAGAGATGAGCAGGTTCGGTTCTCAGAGAACCGAACCGTACCGAACTTCAGCATTCGAGTCTGGTTCCGAGCCATGCTCGGGTTTTCCCGCCTGACTCGGAAACCAGAACGAGGCAAAACGTCATCATCCCGCTGTCGGATTCTCGCGGGATTTGGATTCCATGTAAGGAGCCGCGCATCCCCGCCATTTTCACTCCGGCATTGGAGAGTGCACAGAGAGGACGTGTCTCTGTTCTCTCAGTGTCCTCAGTGTCCATGGCTTGTGCTGAATCTGTCCAGTCACAGTGATTGTGTCCTCTGCTGCCATATGTCCAGTGCTGTCCAGTGGTGCTGTGTTGTGCTGCATCAGTTCAGTGGTGGTGTGTTGTGCTGCATCAGTCACAGTGGTGGTGTCCTCTGCTGCCATATGTCCAGTGCTGTCCAGTGGTGCAGTGTTGTGCTGCATCAGTTCAGTGGTGGTGTGTTATGCTGCATTAGTCAGAGTGGTGGTGTCCTTTGCTGCCATATGTCCAGTGCTGCTGTATTATAAGTCCCTAACAGTGTTGCTGTGTTGTCCTGCATCAGACCAGTGGTAGTGTCCTGGGCATCAGTCAGTCCAGTGACCATTCACAGTGGTGGTGTCATCTGCTGCCATATGCACAGTGCTGCTGTATAATTATCTGTGTTGTCCTGCATCAGACCAGTGCTAGTGTCCTGTGCATCAGTCAGTCCAGTGACCATTCACAGTGGTGGTGTCCTCTGCTGCTATATGTGCAGTGCTGCTGTATAGTAAGTTCCTCACAGTATTGCTGTGTTGTCCTGCATCAGACCAATGGTAGTGTCCTGGCCATCAGTCATTCCAGTGACCAGGCAGTCACAGTGGTATACGCTGCTGCTATATGTCCACTGCTACAGTATTATAATAATAATAAGAATAATAATAACAACAACCACAAGTCCCTCACAGTGTTGCTGTGTTGTGCTGCATCAGACCAGTGGTAGTGTCCTGGCCATCAGTTATTCCAGTGACCAGGCAGTCACAGTGGTATACGCTGCTGCTATATGTCCACTGCTATAGTATTATAATAATAATAACAACCACAAGTCCCTTACAGTGTTGTTGTGTTGTCCTGCATCAGACCAGTGGTAGTGTCCTGGCCATCAGTCATTCCAGTGACCAGGCAGTCACAGTGGTATACGCTGCTGCTATATGTCCACTGCTGCCATATAATAATAATAACAACCACAAGTCCCTCACAGTGTTGCTGTGTTTAGCTGCATCAGACCAGTGGTAGTGTCCTGGCTATCAGTCATTCCAGTGAACAGGGAGTCACAGTGGTATACGCTGCTGCTATATGTCCACTTCTGCCATATAATAATAATAACAACAACAACAACAACAACAACAAGTCCCTCACAGTGTTGCTGTGTTGAGCTGCATCAGGCCAGTGGTAGTGTCGTGGCCATCAGTCATTCCAGTGACCAGGCAGTCACAGTGGTATACGCTGCTGCTATATTTCCACTGCTACAGTATTATAATAATAATAATAATAATAATAATAACAACAACCACAAGTCCCTCACAGTGTTGCTGTGTTGTGCTGCATCAGACCAGTGGTAGTGTCCTGGCATCAGCCATCAGTCATTCCTGATCCGCATATTGTGTTATATAACTCCAGAAACATAACAGAGAACAAAAATTTGGAGGATAAAATAAGGAAAGATCAAGAACCACTTCCTCCTGAAGCTGCTGCCACTAGCCATGACATAGACAATGAAATACCATCAATGTTGTCTGCCAAGGCCGATGCCCAATGTGATAGTAGAGAGCATGTAAAATCCAAAAAGCCCAAGTTTAGTAAAAAGACCCAAAAAAAAGAAATTTAAATGGTCTGAGGAGAAACGTAAACTTGCCAATATGCCATTTATGACACGGAGTGGCAAGGAACGGCTGAGGCCCTGGCCTATGTTCATGACTAGTGGTTCAGCTTCACATGACGATGGAAGCCCTCATCCTCCAGCTAGAAAAATTAAAAGAGTTAAGCTGGAAAAAGCACAGAAAAGAACTATGCGTTCTGAGATGATATCACAAATCCCCAAAGAGAGTCCAAGTGTGTCGGCGGTTGCGATGCCTGACCTTCCCAACACTGGACGGGAAGAGGTGTCTCCTTCCACCATTTGCACGCCCCCTGCAAGTGCTGGAAGGAGCACCCACAGTCCAGTTTCTGATATTAAAATTGAAGATGTCACTGTTTAAGTATGAGGATATGGGTGTTGCTGGCGCTAAGGAGGAAGATGACGATGAGGATTCTGATGGTGATGTGGTTTGTTTAAGTCAAGCACCGGGGGAGACACCTGTTGTCAGTGAGATGAAGAGCCCATTGTGATGCCTGGGCAAACTACCAAAAAGCCACCTCTTCGGTGTGGAATTATTTCTCTACAAATCCGGACAAAAGGTGTCAAGCCATGTGTTGCCTCTGTCAATCTGTAATAAGTAGGGGTAAGGATGTTAACCATCTAGGAACATCTTCCCTTATACATCACCTGCAGCGCATTCATCATAAGTCAGTGTCAAGTTGTGAAACTTTGGGTAAGAGCGTAAGCAGTCCACTGACACCTAAATCCCTTCTTCTTCTTGTACCCAAGCTCCTGCAAGCCACACCACCAACTCCCTCAACGTCAACTTCCTCCTCAGTCAGGAATGTCAGTAGTACTGCAGGCTATGTCACTGTCAAGACTGAGGAGTCCTCTCCTAACCGGGAGGATCCTTGAGTGGTACACCTGCTGTTGCTGTCGCTGCTGTTGTTGCTGCTGGGAGTCGATCATCATCCCAGAGGGGAAGTCGTAAGACCACCTGTGCTACTTTCAGTAAGCAATTGACTGTCCAACAGTCCTTTCTGAGGAAGATGAAATATGACAGCAGTCATCCTTTTGCAAAGCAGATAACTGAGGCCTTGACACTTTTGTTGGTGTTAGACGTGCGTCCGGTATCCGCCTTTAATTCAGTGGGACTTAGAGAATTGATGGAGATAGTGTGTCCCTGGTATCAAATCCCATCTAGGTTCCACTTCTCTAGGCAGGCGATAACGAGATTGTACACAGACATCAGAAAAAGAGTCACCAGTGTCCTACAAAATGTGGATATATCCAGTGTCCACTTAACCACGGACATGTGGACAAGTGGAACTGGGCAGACTAAGGACTATATGACTGTAACAGCCCACTGGGTAGATGTATGGCCTCCTGCAGCAACAACAGCAGCAGCGGCACCAGTAGCAGCATCTCGCAAATGCCAACTCGTTCTTAGTCAGGCTACGCTATGTATCACAGCTTTCCGTAATAGGCACACAGCTGACAACCTCTTACGGAAACTGAGGGACATCATCGCAGAATGGCTTACCCAAATTGGACTCTCCTGGGGATTTGTGATATCGGACAACGCCACCAACATTGTGCGTGCATTACATCTGGGCAAATTCCAGCACGTCCCATGTTTTGCACATACAATTAATTTGGTGGTGCAGAATTTTTTTTTAAATGACAGGCGTGTACAGGAGATGCTGTCGGTGGCCCAAAATATTGCAGGTCACTTTCGACATTCTGCTACCACGTGCCGAAGACTGGAGTGACAGCAAACACTCCTGAACCTCCCCTGCCATCAACTGAAGCAAGAGGTGGTAACGAGGTGGAATTCAACACTCTATATGCTTCAGAGGATGAAGAAGCAGCAAAAGGCCATTAAAGCCTATACATCCACCTACGATATAGGCAAAGGAGGGGAATGCACCGCAGTGGAGAATGATTTCTGTCTTGTGCAAGGTTCTCCAACCCTTCGAACAGGAAAAAGAGGCAATTTGGATGCCCTTGCACAAACTGGCTTTATTTTACCTAAGTTGCCCCCCCTCCAGTATGTACTCCGAAAGAGTGTTTAGTGCAGCCGGTAACCTTGTCAGCGATCAGCGTAGGAGGTTACTTCCACAAAATGTGGAGAAGATGATGTTCATCAAAATGAATTATAAATTACTCTAGGAAGACCTTTACCAGCAATTGCCTCCAAACAGTACAGAGGGACCTGTGATGGTTGATTCCAGTGGGGACGAATTAATACTCTGTGAGGAGGAGGAGGATGTACACAGTGAAAGGGGTGAGGAATCGGAAGATGAGGATGAGGTCGACATCTTGCCTCTGTAGAGCCAGTTTGTGCAAAGCGATTGATTGCTTCTTTTTTGGTGGGGGCCCAAACAAACCAGTCATTTCAGCCACAGTCGTGTGGCAGACCCTGTCTCTGAAATGATTGGTTTGATAAAGTGTTCATGTCCTGTTTATACAACATAAGGGTGGGTGGGAGGGCCCAAGGACAATTCCATCTTGCACCTCTTTTTCTTCTTATCATCATGTGCTGTTTGGGGGCTATTTTTTTTAAAGTTCCATCCTGTCTGACACTTCCGTATATGTCCAGTGGTACTGCCATTTAATTCCAGTGATTTGCACATATAATTCTAGTGATTTGGACGTATAATTCCAATGATTTTGCCATTTAATTCCAGTGATTTGGACGTATAATTCCAGTGATTTTGCCATTTCATTCCAGTGATTTGGATGTATAATTGCAGTGATTTTGCCATTTCATTCCAGTGATTTGAACTTATAATTCAGTGATTTGGTTGTATAATTCCATTGATTTGGATGTATAATTCCAGTGGTAATTGTTTGTGTCGCCTGGCTTAGTCATACAGCTACCTCATTGCACCTCTTCGACATCTTTGCATAAGGTGCTGTTTGGGGCCTAGTTTTTGAAAAGTGCCATCCTGTCTGACACTGCTGTATGAGTCCAGGGGTACTGCTGTATTAGTCCTGGGGTACCGCCGTATAAGTCCACCAATTGCAGAATTGTAAAAAAAATGACAGGGTCGTGCTGGAGATGCTGTCAGTGGACCAAACAATTGCGGCCCACTCTCGACATTCAGCCACTGCGTGATGCTAATAGATGGGCCAGGTGGTTGTGTCGCTTAGCTTAGTCATACAGCAACCTCGTGTACCTTTTTTTCTTCTTTGCATCATGTGCTGTTTGGGGACTAGTTTTTGAATAGTGCCATCTTGTCTGCAACTGCAGTGCCACTCCTAGATGGGCCAGGTGTTTGTGCCGCACACTTGTGTCGCTAAGCTTAGTCATACAGCCACCTCGATGAAACTTTTAGGCCTAAAAACAATATTGTGAGGTGTGAGGTGTTCAGAATAGATTGGAAATGAGTGGAAATGAATGTTATTGAGGTTAATAATACCGTAGGAGCAAAATTACCCCAAATTCTGTGATTTTAGCCGTTTTTATGTTTTTTTCAAAACTCATCCAGATCCAAAACCAAAACCAAAACACGAAAGGGTGGTTTTGGCAAAACCAAGCCAAAACTAAAACACGAAAGTGGAATTAGAACCAAACACAAAACACGAAAAGTGCCAGCCGCACATCTCTAATTTTTACACATTACAGCAGACAGTCCCCCTTTTTACACATTACGACAGACAGTCCCACTTTTTACACATTACAGCAGAGTACCCATTTTTACACATTACGACAGACAGAGTCCCACTTTTTATACATTACAGCAGATAGTCAGGCTCCTCGGGGCAGGCAGTCAGGCAGATCCCGGGCAGGGGAGAAGGAGGAGGAGGGAGGGGGACTTGGGAGCCGCAGCAGCGCACTGTAATTGGTGGCGGCGGCGCTGCAGCTGTCCCTCTCCTTCCACATAGGCTGGCCACCGCTGTGAATGCTGGGATGCGCTTCCCTCGTCCAAGCATTACAGCGTCGGCGGCCTGCCTATGTGGAAGGAGAGTGACAGCTGCAGTGGCGCCACCACCAATTACAGTGCGCTGCTACGGCTCCCGAGTCCCCCTCCCTCCTCCTCCTTCTCCCCTGTCCCGTAGCTGCTGTTCTTTCCTCAGTCAGATGGCTTGTAATGAGTTACGGCCCTGCTTGTTAGCATTTAATATACCAGCTTATACTGTATAGATTTAATGAAAGCTGCACAAGTTAATGCTCCTTTATCCAGGGACGTGCGGTTAGGTAAATGGCTCAGGAGGAACTGGCTAGCACCAGAGCCAGATTTACACACACTACTGTATATGAGCCAAAGTGTGCATGTGGGCATTACACACAGGTTCAGCAGTATAAACTCCTGGAAATTTGGTGAGTTTTGATCAGAGATGTGTTGAAAAGACAGACGCCTCACCTGCTTTTTACTCAAGAGTTTGGACTATAAAAATAATTAGAATAATACAAAGAAGATATTTCTAACATATTCTTTGTATTTTTCATATACTTTATACTGTCAAAACTCTGGCACAAATGTTAGTATGACAGGAAAGGCTCTGCCTTACTTGCCTCACCCCACTGCATGTACACTATACATACTTTATACACTGAAATGTGGATGTCTCTCCTTCAGCAAATAGCAGTTCACTTGTATATGGATGTTTGAAGTGCTGCATAACACAAGGGCTTCCAATACGTTTCCGTTACTGTGATCGGCAAGAGGCGGGTGGAAGGAATGGCATGCTACCACCTACAATATGTGCACAGAAATATTGAGTGGGTTCTGTTCGTGCTGCAACTGGAATGGCCTATCAGGAATTTGGTGTAGAGCTACTGTGAACCTCTTACTCTCACTGTTGTGCGCCACTCACCGGTGTACTGATCTTGCAGGCTGTTTACACACCCATCATGGAAAGCGAAGCAGTGGAATGGTAAAGTATAAAGCAGCTTTTAGTGGATGCCCAGCGTGGATGGGAGCTTCCGCAGACGTCACTGTGGGGGTTATGAAGCTTACTTGTTTCTAAGTCTATTGGACCTGGCTGTTTCCCCAGAAGTTCTTGCAGTGTGTGCATTTAACTCTGTGGGCAGATGGGCCTAAACCAGGGATGGGGTACCTTCAGCTCTCCAGCTGTTGTGGAACTACACATCCCATGCCTTGCTCCATTTTTTTTCTATTTGGCCATGCTAAAACTGTTGCATGGCCAACAACAGCTGGAGGGCCGAAGGTTTCCCATCCCTGGCCTAAGCCATGTATGCAGGGGGAGCAGCAGGCCCTGGAGGCAGTTCAGGCCCCATAGCAGCTGCACCCCTTGCACCTACAGAAGTTATGCCACTGGTCCTAACCAAGCGGCTCCTAACTGTCATTTTTCAAACAAAGCCTCATACCTCCCAGCTGCCCCGATTCCAGCGGAACAGTCCCACAGTATTTGGACACTGTCCCGCTGTCCCTCCCATGGGCAGCAGTGTCCCGCGGGCAGGGGTGCAGTTGAGGGAGCCTTTGATCACCCACTGCTCTGCTCGGCAAAGCAGCAAGTGATCTCTGAATAGATGTCATGCGCACGGCATCCATTCAGTGGTGGGAGTGGAGCAGGGGGCTGCACAGCTGCTCGGGAAAACGGGTCCTAGGCGATTGTGGCCATGCCCCTCCCACCTGAGGCCACGCCCCTATTGTGGTACTCGCGGCCACGCCGCGTGACTGTTCCGATCCAGAGGGATTAAAAGTTGGGAGGTATGCAGTCTGTAACATGGCTTTTAGGAGGCTTATTGCCTAGTTCTTTATTTCTCTCCAAAGCTTAGTACATAGACCCCATAGTCCTGCACAGTAACAAGAACAGTTGCTGCACTGTCTAAAATAAAGATGCAAGGAGGATTGTTTCTTACCAAAGAGCATGTCATAGGGGCAGCTCCCACTGACATTCCAGCTTCAGCAGGAAAATTGGTAGATCTCTGACCTTCTGCAGCTTATCACTTCCCTGTACCTTGTCCATCCGCTTCTTCTTCATGCTGAGATCTCTCAGATTGTGACAGCTGTCTTTCTCAGGAGGGATTATTTACAAGGCATAATGTGGAACAGATGTGTCCTCTTAAAACATTGCCTACGATGAATACTCATCGCAGGCTGTGTATCCCAGCATAGCATGGTTTAGAGGGATCATGTGGACGAACACTCCCACTACACAACGCAGAGAAAAAATGTGTGCGGCTGTAGGCAGTGGGAAAGCAATGCTCCCGCTGCCCTAAACAGTGAGTGGGAGCCAGTGGGAGTTAATGGACATGGGTAGTGAGGAGCTATGTTCCCATTTCCCGCAGTTACAGGTAATTGTGCTTGGCGGCGGTTATGGAAGCATGTGTACGCACACTCCCGTGAACATTAGCAATGCAATAAAAAACTGTGGCCATGCTATGCAATCTCCTGCAAAGATATGTATAATTCGGGGCTACTAATCATGTTTATGCCCGATATTTAATAGGGTAATTATTTTACTACCCACGTCTTGCAAGTAAAAGCATTGCCATTTTAAATGTTTGGCATGAACACGATCAGAAGCACTTATGTTGCTTTGTAAATAAACTCCATAATCTCTCAGCCTGAAACCAGTGTTTATTCTCTGCTACTGTCCACAAGACCAGAGCCAGATTAGGGGGAGGGGGGGGGGGGGGGGGGGCTCCCTCCACCTGCAGCAGATCGTGGGGCAGATGTATTAACCTGGAGAAGGGATAAAGAAGTGATAAAGCAGAGATAAGTGTAAGGTGATAACGCACCAGCCAATCATTACGGATTTGAAAAATGACCGTTAGGAGCAGCCTGGCTGGTGCGTTATCACCTTGCACTTATCACTGGTTTATCACTTCTTTATCCCTTCTCCAGGCTTAATACATCTGCCCCTGGACCTCTTACCGATCCAATCAGCGGTGCTGCACTCCCGGCTCCCCAAACGCCGGTACTGTGGCAAGCACCGTAGCCACATAGCAGTACAGGCAGGCAGGGCAGCTGTCCAATACTGTGTGAATCAGCAGCCTGCGGCTCAGTCATTGGCTGGGCACGCAGGCTGCAGAGAAGAAGGAGAAGGGATCCCTGGCAGCTTGTGGAACCCCAGAGGATAAAGGTTGTGTTCTGCAGTGCTGCTTGCTTGGAGGATAGACACAGCAGCCTGTCTGCCAGCAGCAGAACAAAATGTACAGTAAGGCTGGCTGTATTTAAATTTTATTCTCATATGTGATATAGGATGCTGTCGCATGTATCACGCATGAACAATACTGGTACAGAGAACAAGGCAGATTGGAGAATTTCTCCTCCAAAATTCTGCCGCTGTATACTGCTCATGCGCAGCCTATGGCAAAGAATAAATGGCAGAGGGGCTTTGCAGTCACCTTTACAGTGACTGCAGAATATAAAACTACACCACAGGAGGGGAGGTTTTTCATAGCAATAGTCACAGCTGTAGACTTCAATATATTTTTACTGTCAGCTGGAGGAAAGGGTACCTACAATGGTATAATATTATAACGTGTTATTGTGTTCCTGCAGATGTTTAAGAAGGCCACAAGGGAGTCCAAATTAAAAGGAGACTATAATGAGAAATAAGGCTTTACAAAGTTATAACTTTTTAAGCCATAAGTGACTGAGGGCTTGATGCTAAATGTCATACGCATCAGCTAAGCTTGTTTACAATTGCTTTGAGAGTGCAATATGCTTTTGTAGTTATATTTGCTTTTAAGAAGAATTAATATTACATGTACAGCGAGTATTTTTGTTTAAAGTGAAAAAAAAAACAGGAAAATAAACAAGCCTACATATGCTATGAGGGGCGCACCTAGGGAGCTTTCTGTTGTCCATAAAAAACCCCTTATGTTTGAATCACCTTCTCCTGTTGCTGGCATCACCATGGTTCAAGCGTCACCTATTGCCATGCAGAAGGTAATGTGGGCCACACAGATAGTTTGAAGAGTGCAGCACCCACCCCCAGCTCTGCCCAGTCAGCACACATAACTCTCACGTATCCTCTTAACATGTTTCCTGGTCACTGCATCCAGAAGTGACTTGAGTACCCAAAATCTAACTATTCATTAGCACTTGTTTTTTAACATTAAGGTTTAAGCATGCTGACTGTTACAATGTACAGTAACAGTGAACAGCAGATGCTTATCTCCATTCAGCTGTTGACAGGAAGTCAGAACAGGAGTGTGTAGACTACCTCAGGAGATATTCCTCCTTCCCTACTTACAAAAGAGGTAAGTTTGCTATTTATTTGTTCGTGTCCCTACATGCAGGGCAGCCATCAAGGGGGGACTGCGGATACAGTAGTCCTGGGCCTTGACAGAGTGGGGGGTCCAAGGCCCGCCCCACCATACCCGCAGCTATGCTTGGCATATCTGCCACTCCTGTAGGTATTCAACCTCTCAGCGGTTCAGCACTGGCTGAAGGGGACAGCTTGCAGGTGCCAAGCTGGGTACAGGTGAAGTGGGAGAAGCAGGGTCTTGTTGGCAAAGCTGGTCTTCCAGGTACCGCATGTCTGTCCCGGCTCTCCCTCCAAAGTCAGCCCTGGTGCCTTCCAGCTCCTACACGTGTGTCCCAGCCCTGCCTCCTCAGTCAGCAATGGCTCCTTGCAGCTCCTGCATGTCTGTACCAGACCTGCCTCTGCAGTCAGCTGCGGCACCTTCCAGCTCCTGCATGTCTCAGTAAGAACCTGCCATGGAGGGACAGGGCTGAGGGGGGAGTTGTGGTGGAAATAGATGACTGTTATTAGACCAATAAAAATGACTTCTCCTGCAGTTAGGTCAGACTTAGGCAGAGGGCGAGGGAGATATTAGTATTCAGCTATTAAAGAACAATAATTAGCTGTTTTTTAATTTAATAGTTGAATTCTGATGTGTGTGTGTGTGTGTGTGTGTGTGTGTGTGTGTGTCCCGTTTCACCCCTCTACCTAAGCCTCACTTAGTGATTTTTATTGTCAATAAGGTGCAAAATGTGTATAAGGGGTACTACTGAGTGGCATATCGTGTATAATGGGTACTACTGTGTGGCGTATTGTGTATAAGGAGTACCACTGCGTGACATATTGAGTACAAGGGTACTACACTGTGGTATACTGTGTATAAGGTACTACTGTGTGGTGTAACATGAATAAGGTACAAAACTGCAGTGTAATGTTTATAAAATAAACTACTGTGCAGTGGAATGTGAATACAGTTGCCTTACTGCATGACATCATTTGAATTAAAGGTACTATCGTGTGTCCATGTCCCTTTATGGGGCATGCGCTGTCCCTACTCAAGATATGGGGGGGCACTAGTGTTTATTCTGGCACAGGCCACCAAAATGTCTAGTTACAGCTCTGCCGGAAGCCTCACCATCCACACCGGGGGTTCGAGAAGGGGAGCTTTTCCAATTTTGTCAATCCCAGGCACCACAATTTCTGATGGCAGCCCTGCCTACATCTGATACTGCCCCCTACCATGTATTTTATGTATGTATGTTTGTTTATATCTCTCTATCCATTCTCTCTCTCTCTCTCTCTGTGCCTCCATGCTTGCTTCCACTGCCTCCCTTGTGGTGTTTGTGAGTTTTGTCTCTATATTGTGTGTGCATGTGCCTTTGTTTCTGTGTGTATTCTGACTCCTTTAATCATCTCATCATATCTGTAACTAGAGATGTACACCGGGAATTTTTCGGGTTTTGTGTTTTGGTTTTGGATTCGGTTCCGCGGCCGTGTTTTGGATTCGGACGCGTTTTGGCAAAACCTCCCTGAAAATTTTTTGTCGGATTCGGGTGTGTTTTGGATTCAGGTGTTTTTTTCAAAAAACCCTCAAAAACAGCTTAAATCATAGAATTTGGGTGTAATTTTGATCCTATAGTATTATTAACCTCAATAACCACAATTTCCACTCATTTCCAGTCTATTCTGAACACCTCACACCTCACAATACTATTTTTAGTCCTAAAATTTGCACCGAGGTCGCTGGATGACTAAGCAAAGTGACCCAAGAGGGCGGCACAAACACCTGGCCCATCTAGGAGTGGCACTGCAGTGTCAGACAGGATGGCACTTAAAAAAAATTGGCCCCAAACAGCACATGATGCAAAGAAAAGAGAAAAAGAGGTGCACTGTGGTCGCTGGATGGCTAAGCTAAGCGACACAAACACCTCAATATCACAGGAATTATTCGTTCTAATCAATGGTATTATTTGTCTAAATCACTGGACGAAAATGACAAAATCACTGGAATTATTCGTTCTAATCAATGGTATTATTGGTCCAAATCACTGGAAGAAAATGACAAAATCACTGGAATTATTTGTTCTAATCAATGGTATTATTGGTCCAAATCACTGGAAGAAAATGACAAAATCACTGGAATTATTTGGCAAGATCACTGTAATTAATAATTATAAATCACTGATATTAATTGGTAAAATCTCACTATCGCCTGCCTAGTGAAGTGGAATCTAGATGGGATTTTGTAACGGGGACACAATAACTTCATCAATTGTCTAAATCCCACTGCACTAAAGGCAGAAAACGGGCACACGTCTAACAGCGCACTGATTATATTGAGAACTGGTGATTATACTGATCACTGATGATACTGTCTTGGCGTAATCCTTGACTCCTCCCTCTCCTTCAAACCACACATTCAGCACCTCTCACAAACCTGTCATTTTCATCTCAAAAACATTTCTAGAATCAGACCTTTTCTCACACAGGATGCCACTAAGATCATTATTCACTCACTGATTATTTCCAGACTGGACTACTGTAATCTCCTCTTAACTGGCCTCCCTGACAATCACCTCTCTCCACTCCAATCTATCCTCAATGCTGCTGCCCGGCTCATCTTCCTCACCAAACGCACTACGTCTACCTCCCCCCTCCTACAGGCCCTCCACTGGCTTCCCTTCCCTTTCAGAATCCAATTCAAACTTCTCACACTCACTTACAAAGCACTCACCCACTCCTCTCCCATCTACATCTCTGACCTTATCTCCCTTTACTCTCCCACCCGTCCTCTTCGCTCTGCTAATGCACGCCGTCTCTCCTGTCTTCTGATTACTTCCTCCCACTCCTATCTCCAAGATTTTTCACGTGCTGCTCCATTTCTCTGGAATTCTTTACCTCTCCCCCTCAGACTCTCCACCTCTCTACAAAACTTCAAACGGGCTCTTAAGACCCATTTCTTTACCAAACGTAGCCAAATCTCAACATAACCCTCTGTTCCACGCTCTCTATGTACCCCATCTGTGTCATCCCTGTCTGTCTACCCCTCCCCTTAGAATGTAAGCTCTCACGAGTAGGGCCCTCTTCCCTCATGTGCTTATACTTTTCTTACTTTAATAATCCTCAACCGCCCAGATCCCACAGTTTTTTGACCACCTGGAACTTATCTCTATGTTTACTGGTGTAGTTATGCTTAGCTGCCCTGTACTTGTCCTATATTGTATTCAACTGTAAGTCACTGTTTTCCTATTTTTTATGTGCATTTGTACTCTGTAATCGGGCGCTGCGGAACCCTTGTGGCGCCATATAAATAAAGGATAATAATAATAATAATAATACTACAGAGAACTGACACTGAGCAGTGAGAACAGCACTGGACTATTGTACTGTAGTATACTGGTCACCACAATGCAGCACTGACACTGAGCACAGATATTAAGCACTGATCAGGATACTAGAAGTGACACAGAGCTGCAAGATACAGCAATGGCCTACTGTACTGTACTATATGTATACTGCTGGTCACCAAAATGCTGCACTGTCCTACTATATACTGCTCACAACAATCCAGCACAGAAATAGTATACTTGACACAGAGCTGCAAGATACAGCAATGGCCTACTGTACTGTACTATATGTATACTGCTGGTCACCAAAATGCTGCACTGTCCTACTATATACTGCTCACAATAATGCAGCACAGAGATAGTATACTTGACACAGAGCTGCAAGATACAGCAATGGCCTACTGTACTGTACTATATATGTATACTGCTTGTCACCAAAATGCTGCACTGTCCTACTATATACTGCTCACAATAATGCAGCACAGAGATAGTAAACTTGACACAGAGCTGCAAGATACAGCAATGGCCTACTGTACTGTACTACTATAATTATATACTGGTGGTCCCCAGTCCCCACAATGCAGCACACTGAGCACAGATATTTGCAGCACACTGAGCACAGATACACAGATTACGGAGCTTTTCAGGGAGAGAACGCAACCACGTCCTCTCCGTTCAATCTCCAATGCACAAGTGAAAATGGCGGCGACGTGCATCTCTTTATATAGAATACGAATCTCGCGAGAATCCGACAGCGGGATGATGACGTTCGGGCGCGTTCGGGTTAACAGAGCAAGGCGGGAAGATCCGAGGCTGCCTCGGAACCATGTATAATAGGTGAAGTTCGGGGGGATTCGGATCTCGGAGAACCGAACCCGCTCATCTCTATCTGTAACCCAACAGCAGGATCTTTCATTTGTCTAAAAATCAACCTTCACATTCCAATTACCCCCCCCCCCAACCCCAGCCGCTACTGCCTTTTGTCAACAACTGCACATTTATTAATCAAATAAAAAATGGAAAAAAAATCCAAAATGCCTTATTCAAAGAATAAAAACTTATTTACAATTTTATGAATCTTTTACCACCACCCTGATATGGTGACAGCAGAACAAGTACACTACTGTGGTTGTACAAATACTTTCTCGATACTTGTTAAATAGGATTCCCCATTAAAGCATTTGGACACCCCTACTTCCCTCCCTCTGGAAATCCTACATTTGCTCCTGCCATGCTAAATCCTTTAATATAGATGTGAGTAACCAACAAAGCACTATCAGTGCAGAGGTCAATGCACAATCCTCCAAAAGTGGTGCCTACCACCATCATCATCAGCCCTGAGACATCCAACACTGAAATACCTACTAACAGGCAAATCTGTGTCTCTCTGCAGGTCTGCCTCAGTTACTATTACATGAAGAGGCCCTTTCTACACGCATATTCTGGTTGCCAACCCTTCACTTACCTGTTCTGGCTCTGTAATCTTTGAGAATTTGGCTGTAACCTATTACCACTATTAAACACACTCAATGTAAGAGACAAGTGATCGAATCTTTGATATCTATTTACGGTCCAACAGACATCATCTTATCAAGACAGTACACACTGAAATAATAAATATATAATCGGCCGCATATGAACTACTGTATGATCTAAACATCATATAGGGCAGTGGTGGCATCCTGGGGTGCCACAGGACACTTTCAGGGGTGTCCTGGGTTGGTGGTCCAGGACCAATTAAAATTATTTATGGTCAATGTAATAAGCAAAACCAGTGCTGGTGGCTGTCAGTCATAAAATATGTGGACAAATAGAAGCAAATCTTTTCCCTGAAAACACAGTAAAACCTACGGATGACATATAAACACAATTTACTTAATTTAATATTTCTTTCTAAATTTCTCAATAAGAATCTTTTGGGCTCGGGGTGCCATGAAAAACATTCTGATACTCTAGGGCGCCGTGATTCAAAAAAGTTTGAGAACCACTGATATAGGGACAAACCAGAGTGCTGCAAGCAAGCCTTGGCTGCAATGATTTAAACAGTGTATATTATTTGTTTGGGGTCCTACATTGGTAGAACAAATTACTACTGTATATGATTGCAATATATAATATTTATGTGAGTGCAGCTTAGCAGAACTCTTATTATAAACTTGGTCTTTATAATTTACAGGCAGACACCGGAGACTACACACGCCACAGTGTTAACACACAAATAACAATATAATGTTAATGCTGGTTACTATTCATTCGGCGATAAACAATGAGCACAATACTAGCATATAGACACAACTTGTTCGCCATTTAACCGTATTAAATAAGCTGAAACATAAATGAGTCTAGGAATTTCTGAACTAAAATAATATATAAGGAAATGTTAAAATAATTAAACTATATACTGACTTTAATGACTGTTACCACTGTAGCCAGAACAATAAGCTTTCTAGATGCTGTCTTCAAACTTTGGGGTTGATGTATCAAGCAATGAAAAGTAACTGATCTAGAGCAAACCGTTACGCGACTAAGGAGTATTCACAATCTCGAGCAGAGCTTAGATAGAACGGTGGAGGCATTGCAGGGGGGGACACCGGTAGATGAGGATGAGGACAATCAGGTTGCTAGCTGGGTCATGGTTAGAAGGAAGAAGAAGAGGGGGAGACATGACATCCTGATTAGACAAAGATTCTGGGGGTGGCAGTGAGGAAATTACGGAGCTGGAGGATACTGTTCCCTCTAGCAACCGGAGGAGCGGTCCCTCCAGTCAAAGGGAACAAAAGAAAGCGAGGTACCGAGTCAGATTGTGGTGGTAGGGTATTCTATTATCAGGAAGACAGACAGGGCAATCTGCTAACGGGACCATGATTGCCGTACATTCTCTGAAATTTTTCCTGTGCCACGCGCTAATCCAGGGAGGCAGAGGGAGATTAGGGAGGTAAATGTGTGGCTCAGAGACTGGTGTCGTAAAGAGTGGCATGTGTTCTTGGAACACTGGGCGGACTTCTCAGTCAGGCTCCACCTTTTTTGTAGCGATGGATTGCACCAGAATGAGGAGGGAGTAGCAGTGCTTGGGAAAGGATGGTTAGAAGGTTGGAGGAGATTTTAAACTAGGTGCCTGGGGGGAGGGATTAGAAAGAATTAGTGGGACAACTAGAGAGCGAAGAAAAGAGGAATGTATAAAGTATAATAGGGGTGGAGAGGAGGAAGGAGAAAAATAGTTAGCGATGGTAATTTAAGGGTAACTCAGGTTCCTAAGGAAACATTATCCACAACAAAACTTGCGAATCAGGGAATTACTAAACTTAAGTGTATGATTGCAAATGCAAGAAGCCTAACAAAGTAAAATGGGGGAATTAGAAACAATTGCACTTAATGCCAATATGATATAATAGGCATTACAGAGACATGGTGGGACGATTCTTATGACTGGGCAGTAAACATGAAGGAGCATACCCTCTTCAGGAGAGATAGGACTATTAAAAAGGGTTTGTCTTTATGTTAAACCATTCTTAAAACTGTATAAAAAGGAGGTCATTTATGAGGGGACTGGAGATAACGTGGAGTCATTATGGGTTGAGATTTCGAGTGGGGGTAAATATACAAAAAAACTTTTAATAAGGACATGCTATAAACCGCCAGATATTAGTGTGTCTGACGAATTACAACTCTTGCAGCAAATCAAAAAAGCTGCAGGAATGGGGGACGTCATTACTGTTGGGGACTTTAATTACCCGGATATAAATTGGAACACCAAAACAGTGAATACAGCTAGGGGTAACAGGTTCCTAAACATGCTAAAAGATCATAACTTGTCCCAGGTAATCGAGGAACCAACTAGGCATAGGACTATACTGGACCTAGTACTAACTAATAATGAGGAAATAATATCAAATACTAAAGTAGGGGAGACATTAGGAAATAGCGATCACAATATGATCACATTCGATATCAGCTTCCAAAAACAATAATATAAGGGTCTAACTAAGACTTTTAACTTTAGAAAAGCTAATTTCATATTGCTGAAACAAGCAATGAAGTACATCAATTGGGAGATTGTATTTCATGGTAAGAATACGGCTGAAATGTGGAATGTTTTTACAACTGCGCTCAATAAGTACACTCATTTGTATATTCTCAAAGTCAACAAAAACAGGAGTAGTAAATTCAAACCGATGTGGCTTAATAAGAAGGTCAAGGAACAAATGGATAAAAAAAGGCGTGCTTTCAAAGCATTTAAGTCTAACAGGACGTGGAATCATTCCAGTTATACAAGGAATGTAACAAAAAAATGCAAAAAAGAAATCAGAGCAGTTAAAATAAAAAACGAAAAACAAATCGCAAAGGAGAGTAAAACAAACCCCAAAAAGTTCTTTAAGTATATAAACGGTAAAAGGTTAAAAAAAGAGAATATTGGGCCATTAAAGGGCGAGTTGGATGTCTTGATTAATGATGATAGTGAAAAAGCAGATTTATTTAATACATTTTTTTCATCAGTATTCACGAAAGAGGACAGTTTGATGAGAGTAGAGTATAACATAAGCTATAATAATGACCAGTTGCTAGGTACTTGGTTAAACGAGGAAGTAGTCTTGGAAAGACTAAGTAAAATTAAGATAAATAAATCTCCTGGGCCGGATAGACTCCACCCAAGGGTTTTTATGGAACTTAACGTAGAGAAAATCACTTTTCCTCTTAATTTCTGGTGTTGGGCAGTGCTCCCTTATGTGGATAATTTTTTCTTACTTAATTTTTACAAGTTTAATTTTTTTATTCCCAAACAGTGTTGCTCTCTTTCTACAAACTGAGACCACGGCTAAATGTAATAGGATCTGATTTCCAAAAAGGTGTGAGTTTAGCGCTGAACTCGCACATTTTCAGAACTCCCACATATAATAGGCTGTAAGAACATGAAAACTTGTATTTCCACTCGCATCCAGATATTTCCCCATTTAAAGCATACAACTTTCACAATGTAATAGGGTGCAAGTTGTAAACTCACACAGAACTAGTGAAGAAAACTTGTGGAAAAATAGACCTGCTTCTGGCTGGGGAGCTTGACAGAAGACTACATAGATCATTGAGATCCGTGCAGGTTTCTGTGTGTAAAATAAATTAGCTAAAAATATGAAGAAGAAAAACAGTGCGTGGTACCCCCCACCCAAAGCGTAACTAGCCTTGGGATCTTTGACCTGTCCCTGGTTACAAAAATGGGAAAAAATGCAAAGGATTCCCCTGCATTTAATGAACCAGCATGGGGCTCTTGGAGCCAGCCCTGGTTCTAAAAGTACATGGAACAAAATGAGTAACGGTCCCCCATATATTTAAAACGAGCAATAGGCTCCACTAGCAGGGGGTAATGCCACAGCCAGGGGACACCCTTGACGGGGTCCCCCCAGCCAAAGCATTCATCTCCGTACAGCCAGGGTACCTACTTGACGGGGTCCCTGGCAGAAGCACTCATCTCCCGTAACTATACAGCCCAGGCCAGGGATTACTGGGGAAGAGGGGACTCCACAAATAAAGCCCCCACCCAAGGCAAGGGCTAAAGCCTTGGGCTATCTCTGGCACCCCTGGGTGGTGGGTGTCGAGTTAATATCAATTCAGTGAAAGTTAGTATAATATTGTATTTTACAGGCAGACTACAGGTCCCAGCAAGCATTCCCCACATGCTGGTACTTGGAGAACCACAAGTACCAGAATGTGGTGCATTAAGGGACCACTGGTACCTATAGTCCACCTGTAAATAAATATTAAAATAAATACAGGACACACACAGTGTAGAAAGTATACCACACACACTCACATACTTTATACTCACCTTGTCCCTGGCGTGTTTGATCCTCTTCTCCAAGTAGAACCCATTACATGGGTGGAGGGGGGATCCATACTCACCTATCCGTGTGACTGTTGACTCCAGTAGGTATCCAGGGGGTTAAAAATAAAAACATGCATTACCCGAAGCAAGCCAGACGTACAGGAGCTATGTAAAGCTACTCATCGCAAATGCTGGAACCCCCATGTGTTCTATCAGATTTCATACCATCCAACATTTTACAGATAAAAATCGGTATAAATTAGAAAAGGGGGTGTGGCCATGGGTAAAGGCCTTTTCCTATACTTTCAATGGAAGTTTGGAGAGCCAAAAATCGGTACAGATCATTAAAAAAAGGTACTGTACCTGCCAAAAAGGTACAGTTGGAGGGTATGAGATTGTCACATATTATTATTTATTGTACATAAATTTGAATAGTAAATGTAACCATTTTGGAGATTAAAATAAACAAAAAGGTCATATTTTTAGAAGTTAATCATTAGAACAAAGTGTCACAAGCTTCCAAAGCACTACAATACAGATATTCTATCATATATTAAACAGCTATTAAAAGTGTCAACTTGAAATTCAGTTTGTCATTTTTATTACAGTGTTGTAATTTATATAACTTTTTGTGCTCCTTACTGTATCCTCCTACCACAATGAACACTATGTTGGAACTGCTTGGATTCGGGGAAGCCTTATATGTAAATTACATTTCCAGGTAGTTACGCCTACTGGCACACCTTCAGGGGAAGCTGCTGAATGGATGAGGTGGAAGCGGCTGTGACATCAGCGGGGGAGACAGGTGCTAAGATGCTAAGAGGCGGTGAGCAGCAGTGGTGAGCAGCAGAGCAAGGTGCTGGGAGTGCAGCGGTGGGGGTCTGAGGCTGGAGCAGGGCTGCTGGAAAGAACCAACCCAGGAGAAGCAGGTACCAGTGAGTAGGTGCTGCTGCAGGTGGTCGTGACTCCCCCTGGACACGCAAGTATAATTTATATTATTTTGACTGTTTTATTGACAGTTTTCCATTGATACATTTTTATACATTGCATTACCAATTACCTTACTGTGTTGCATATTGTTTCTCTCCAAAGCTAGGCAATAGTATCGTATTGTGTTGCATAGTCTATACTGTTTTTATTGTATTGCATAGTCTGTATTATTGGTATCGTATTGCATAGTCTGTATTGTTTGTATTGTATTGCATTGTTTTTCTAATGGTACAGGGAGTTTGAGTTTTTAAACAAAATGGGGGTGGCCGTGATTGAGAATCTCACGCAATGCATGTCAAGCATGATGTATGTGCACCTGGAGCAACTTTCCCAGTGTGAATACATCTGTGTGAGGTGTATGCGAACGGTTGCCCTGGAAGCCAAGGTAACTGATTTAGAGCAAACCGTTACGCGACTGAGGAGTATTCACAATCTCGAGCAGAGCTTAGATAGAATGGTGGAGGCGTTGCAGGGACACACACCGGTAGATGAGGACAATCAGGTTGCTAGCTGGGTCATGGTTAGAAGGAGGAAGAAGAGGGGGAGACATGACATCCCAATTGGACAAAGATTCTGGGGATGGAAATTACGGAGCTGGAGAATACTGTTCCCTCTAGCAACCGGAGGAGCGGTCCCTCCAGTACAAAGGGAACAAAAGATAGTGAGGTACCAAATCAGATTGTGGTGGTAGGGTATTCTATTATCAGGAAGACAGACAGGGCAATCTGCTACCGGGACCGTGATCGCCATACAGTCTGTTGTCTCCCGGGTGCTCGGGTACGGCACATTGCGGACCGGGTAGAAAGATTGTTGGGAGGGGCCGGGATCGACCCGGCAGTCTTGGTATATGTTGGCACCAACGACAGGTTTAGTGGTAGGTGGGATGTCCTTAAGAAAGATTATAGGGACCTAGGCCATAAATTAAAGGCAAGGACATCCAAAGTAATATTCTCTGAAATATTACCTGTGCCACGCGCTAGTCCAGGGAAGCAGAGGGAGATTAGGGAGGTAAATGTGTGGCTCAGAGACTGGTGTCGTAAAGAGTGGTTTGTGTTCTTGGAACACTGGGTGGACTTCTCAGTCAGGCGCCACATTTTTTGTAGCGATGGATTGCACCTGAATGAGGAGGGGGCAGCAGTGCTTGGGAAAGGATGGTTACAAGGTTGGTGGAGGTTTTAAACTAGGTGCCTGGGGGAGTGACTAGAAAGAATTAGTGGGACAACTAGAGAGTGAAGAAAAGAGGGATGTATAAAGTATAATAGGGGTGGAGAGGGGGAAAGGAGAAAAATAGTCAGCGATGGTAATTTAAGGGTAACTCAGGTTCCTAAGTAAACATTATCCACAACAAAACTTGAGGATCAGGGAATTACTAAATTTAAGTGTATGATTGCAAATGCAAGAAGCCTAACAAGTAAAATGGGGGAATTAGAAACAATTACACTTAATGTCAATATGATATAATAGGCATTACAGAGACATGGTGGCACGATTCTCATGACTGGGCGGTAAACATGGAGGAGCATACCCTCTTCAGGAGAGATATGACTATTAAAAAGGGTTTGTCTTTATGTTAAACCATTCTTAAAACCGTATAAAAAGGAGGTCATTTACGAGGGGACTGGAGATAATGTGGAGTCATTATGGGTTGAGATTCTGAGTGGGAGTAAAGATACAAAAAAACTTTTAATTAGGACATGCTATAAACCGCCAGATATTAGTGTGTCTGACGAATTACAACTCTTGCAGCAAATCGAAAAAGCTGCAGGAATGGGGACATCATTATTTTTGGGGACTTTAATTACCCGGATATAAATTGGAACACGAAAACAGTAAATACAGCTGCGGGTAACAGGTTCCTAAACATGCTAAAAGATAATTACTTGTCCCAGGTAATCAAGGAACCAACTAGGCATAGGACTATATTGGACCTAGTACTAACTAATAATGAGGAAATAATATCAAATACTAAAGTATGGGAGACATTAGGTAATAGCGATCATAATATAATCACATTCGATACAAGCTTCCAAAAACAACAATATAACGGTCTAACTAAGACTTTTAACTTTAGAAAAGCTAATTTCATATTGCTGAAACAAGCAATGAAGTACATCAATTGGGAAATTGTATTTCATGGTAAGAATACGGCTGAAATGTGGGATGTTTTTACAACTGCACTCAATAAGTACACTCATTTGTATATTCTCAAAGTCAACAAAAACAGGAGTAGGAAATTCAAACCGATGTTGCTTAATAAGAAGGTCAAGGAACAAATGGATAAAAAAAGGCGTGCTTTCAAAGCATTTAAGTCTAACAGGATGGTGGAATCATTCCAGTTCTACAAGGAATGTAACAAAAAATGCAAAAAAGAAATCAGAGCAGCTAAAATAGAAAATGAAAAACAAATCGCAAAGGATAGTAAAACAAACCCCAAAAAGTTCTTTAAGTATATAAACGGTATAAGGTTAAAAAAAGAGAATACTGGGCCCTTAAAGGGCGAGTTGGATGTCTTGATTAATGATGATAGTGAAAAAGCGGATTTATTTAATAAATTATTTTCATCAGTATTCACGAAAGAAGACAGGTTTACGAGAGTAGAGCATAACATAAGCTATAATAATGACCAGTTGCTAGGTACTTGGTTAAACTAGGAAGTAGTCTGGGAGAGACTAAGTAAAATTAAAATAAATAAATCTCCTGTACCGGATAGACTTTACCCAAGGGTTCTTTTGGAACTTAACATTGAGATATCGAGACCCCTATATTTGATTTTCAGTGAGTCAATTAGATTAGGAATGATACCAAAGGACTGGTGTATAGCATAGGTAGTCCCAATATTTAAAAAGGATATTAAAACTCACCCCAGTAACTATAGACCGGTAAGTTTGACATCTACAGTATAGTGGGGAAAATACTAGAAGGTATATTAAGGGATAGCATATTATAGTATTTGAATACCACCAAGGTTATTACTAGGAATCAGCATGGTTTTGTGAAGTACAGGTCTTGTCATACTAACTTAATAAACTTCTACGAGAAAGTGAGCAATAATATTGATCAGGGTAAAGCAGCGGATGTGGTCTTTTTGGACTTCGCTAAGGCCTTTGACAAAGTTCCACATAAGAGACTAATTCTCAAGTTAAGAGAGCTTGGAGTAGGAAACACTATTTGTACTTGGGTGAGTAATTGTCTGTACAATAGGGAACAGCAAGTAGGGATTAACGGGATGTACTCTGAATGGGCTTCAGTGCTCAGTGGAATACTGCAGGGTTCAGTACTCAGGTCATTGCTGTTTAACATATTCATTAATGACCTACTGTAGGAGAGGGACTAGAAAGCACAGTGTCGGGGTGTGTGGCCTGACCGGAGACTGTGGCGGACATGCTGTGTGAGAGCTCCCTGCTAGGCCTGCTCTCTTATTGTCTGCCCTGCTTTGCAGCCTGCCCTTTGGGGCTCCTACACCTCTGTGTAGGCTCCCCTGTACGTGGCTCCCTGCTGCAAGACGAGGTTGCTGAGCTGGGCTTTGACTCCTCTCTCAAGCAGGGGACTCAATTTTCCACAGTGTCCGGTGCGACCATCCGTGACTCTGGGAACGGCCTGAATACTGTCTGGGGCACTGTCTGGAGCTCCTCTGCTTACCCGCGTCTGCCCAGTCCTGGAGAGTGGTTTCCTGTGTGCCTGATGGATCATGCTGCGGCGGCTCGGAGCTGAGAGTGAGGTGAGCTGCTCTGGAGTCCCTGCATGTGGTGGCCATCTTGGAAGTCCATGTATGGAAAGCAGCCTATCTCTACACACAACAGGCAGTAGTGGAGATACTGAGGACATTGTTTAAACTATATCCAGCACACCCCATCCCGTGCATCTCCGGGCATGCTTTTACAGTGCTCTGACTCTGATCTAATCCCCTGGCTCCCCCTGAAGCAGTGGCCCTTTATTAAGATCATCTCCCTCGTAGTGATCTCTCTTACCTCAATACAGTGTGGGTCTCTTACACATAGGTTACCTATTTGGCATCACTACTGGGCTTTACGCAGCTTAGCTTTACACCCCCTGGAAATAGGAGACACTGCTGGTCAGGTCTCTACCTTTTCCTGTGATACCTCTGTGTGATGTCCGTGTGAGATATACCTGTTTCACTGCGAGGCATTGGATTCTGCCCCATCTTCCTTCCCTCGATAGCATTATCACTCAATCCCCTTGAAATTCAGCTCAGTTTTATCTACATATCTATACATTGTTGCTCAGAGATAGCCTGGACATGTCTAATAAGAATCGTAAAGGCTCCCCTGGAGATTCAGCCTCCTTTTTCGGCCCTAAACGGGGTAAAAATGTGAATCAACACCTGATTTCGCCAGGGACTATGCAGGACTCGGGGTCCTCCCCGTCTAGATCCGATTCCACTCTACCTGCTGATGTTGATCCTTATGACTCCCTTGTACAAAGGATTGCGACCACATTCAGAGTTGAATTGCGAGTGGCCATCCAAGAACTTAAAATGGAAATTTCCTCTCTGGGATCTCGCACAGACACCTTAGAACAAAAAACTGATGATAGCTGCAATTATCAGGATGTTATCACTCAGGAAGTCTCGGAATTGCATTCGGAGGTCGATCTCATACGTGAGCAAGTCGAAGACCTCGAGAATCGTCAATGCAGGGCAATTTGCGGAGACGGAATGTGCCAGAGTTGGTAGAAACAACCGCGTTGCCTGAACATCCCTGGACCTGTTTCATCAATTGCTTCCAGACCTTTCTGAAGATCAATTCCTATTGGATAGAGCACATAGAGCTCTCTGTGCAAAACCACCCTCCGATCAACCTCCAAGAGACATTGTCCTTAGATTGCACTTCTTCCACATTGAATTTAAAGTTCTCAATGCCTGCCATGGTGTCCCTGCTATTCCCTATAAAGGATCGCAACTCCTCATATTTCAGGACCTGGCCCCCTCCGCTCTCAAAAAAAGGAGAGATATGTTGCCTGTCACCAAAGCCTTGCACAATCGCCAGATTCTTTATAGATGGGGATTTTCGTTTGCTCTACAATTCTCCTTTAATGGTCGGAATCATTCGGTATAGAACCCTGATGATAGCTTGGAGGTTCTCAGATGACTAGGACTTTTCTCAACTTCTCCTCCTGTGTCATATCCAGATTCTCTCAAGGGCTCTAAGTCGAGATTGCCTCCACATGCTGAATGGTCGACCACCTCATGGTTATGTTACCTATCTTCGGTACTTTCAGGTTTCTTGCAAAGACTTGTAAATCCTTTTTCTCAGACTTAATATTACAGAGATGATTTATGTTTTTTTGTTCCTAATATGTTTGTGTTTTTCGCCCCTCCTTTCTGCACATTGGAATGAGGCTCACTCCTTACTATTTTACAGCCCGTTTGCTTGGGTCATTAGTTTGCTAATATTGTGATGCTATTATGTAAATGTTGCAGAGTCCCCTCATGCCGCTGTTCAGTGACGACGTGATTGTTATTTTTCTTATTGCTAGTCTATCTTTATTATCTGCTACATGTCTTTGTTCTTCTGTGTTTGTTTATTACGATGTGATAATGTTTCATGACACTCTAGGGTACGATTTATCCTTCCGCTCAGGTTTTTCCCATATCCGAAATGGACCCTCTTTTGTCAATAAGTTATTTTGTATTTTGTGCCCTATATTCCTATAGTTGGGGTTTCCCCCTTTGCCTTTCAGGCCCCCCTTTCATGCCCATGTTAGTGATACTCATTTTACTATTGTTTTGTTTAACAAACAGATGGCATGTTTTTGTTCTCCTAGTGGCATCACCCCCACAACATCTGGAACCCCCCTATGTGGATAGGGTTCCGTGACGATGTTGTATGTTGTGTCCTCAAGACTGCAACCTTTTATAATTACTCGGTTGGCCTCTCGGCCTCCGTTCCTTGTGTTTTTATCTCTAATTTTCCCTGTCCCCCTCATATCCCCCCTACACAGCACTACACTGTAATCTGGTTTGTCAGGTCTCCCTTAAGCCAGGTCCTATACTGGAATCTGCCATGACTCTAAACATTTTAATGTTGAATGTCAACGGATTAAATTCCCCCCGTAAGTGAACCATGGCTATCCAATTTTTTAAAAAGCAGAAAGCTGACATAATTCTTTTATAAGAAACACATTTTAAAACTGTTCATCCCTTCTTGGCTTCAAGAGCTAATCCTCAGGCCTTTTACTCTACAACCCCAAAAAACTTAAGGGCACTGCTATTTTGATACATACTGTACTTCACTTAATTACACTGTTGAGAACTCTTTTTCAGATCCCAAGGGCCTCCTTAATATTGTTGTCTTACACCTGGGACATTCTTTTTTAACTGTTGCTTCAGTTTACTCCCCTAATATGGAGCAGGGTGCCTTTCACTGCGACTTTCACTCCCAACTTGAAAAACTAGTAAAGAAGGGTCGGGTGATAATAGGTGGGAACTTCAATGCTGTACCTGATCTACTATGGGACCGTACTTATCCTAATCCTTCAACAGTTAGAGAATCCAGGCGGTTAGCTGATTACATAACATCCTCTGGTTACTACAATGCTTGAACGGTCTTGTACCCTTGTGAGCGTACGTACTCATTACTCTATGCCCCATGAAATTCACTCTAGACCTGACCTTTTTTTAGTGGATTCTTCCTTAGTGCAGGGCTTGAATAAAGCTTGGGTCTCCCCAGTGGTATCATTTAGCTGTTTCTTTGACTGTTTCTTCAACTCTCACACACCCCACACTTTTCCATTGAAGATTGAACTCCACTCTCCTTCTGAAGAAAGATTATGTTACTCAGACTGATAGAGTCCTAGAGGAATTTTTTACCTTGAATTCCACAGAAGATATATCACCAGCTATAGTTTGGGAATCACATAAAGCCTCCATTCGGGGTCACTTTATTTCTTTAGCTAAAGCCCAAAAATTGCAGTATCATCGGGCAGTAGTGGATCTTGAGCAACAAATTGAGGAGCTGACAGTTCTGCATCAGCAACTGCATAGACGCTCATTGTATAGTAAACTTTTAGCTCTGAAAGCCCAATTATACCAAGTTTTATCTGCTAAAGCCGCTTAGACCATGCAGTGGTTACAGCATAGGTTCTACTATAAGGGTGACAAAGCTGACACTCTCTTAGCTTCTCGCTTGCGTGCTCATAAACAGAGGAACAGGATCCTTTCACTAAGAGACCCACACCACAAGCTGACTTATGACCCTTAGAAAATAGCACACTGTTTCAAGGACTTTTACCGATCACTGTATAAGCTGCCTACTTCGGATAATACTATTAGTCTGCAGGAGCATATTGACAACTTCCTCTCTTCTTGCCCTCTCCCGGTTCTCGCTGAAAAGCAGATTTGTTCACTTAATACAGAAATCACTGCTGAAGTCATTGAGGAATGCCTCAGCCCCGGGCCCAGACGGTCTACCGACTCTATATTATAAAAAATTAAGTAGAATTCTGGTCCCGTCCCTGACAGTATTGTTCATTGTGATTTTAACCGGCACGCCTTTTGATGATTCCACTACCAGAGCAGAGATTGTTGTCATACCTAAACCTGGGCGTGACCTTACGGTGTGTGGTAGCTATCGCCCGATATCGTTGTTGAATTCTGATCTAAAATTATTTGCAAAAATACTGGCAAACCATCTTGCTGGGGTGATTTCTTCCCTGGTTCACCCTGACCAGGTCGGCTTCATCCCTGGCAGATAGGCCTTTGATAACATTAGACGGGCGATAGATACTATACACTATGTTGATCATCTAAAATCCCCTCTTTGGTGATGTGGTTGGCTGCTGAAAAGGCATTCGATTGCATCTCTTGGTTATATATGGAATACACCCTTCGACACTTTGGACTCTCAGATCGTTTTCTCACTGGAGTTAAATCTCTTTATGCTACCCCGTCAGCTTGTGTCTTGGTGAATGGCCTTCTGTCTCCTCCTTTTTCATTAACAATGGCACGAGACAGGGCTGTTCTCTGTCACCCTTAATTTTTGCCCTGTTGATAGAATCCCTGGCCTCTATTATTCGAAACTGCCCGGATATCTCGGGGATCAAAATAGGCTCTTCTGAATTTAAGATCTCACTATATGCTGATGATATTTAATTACCCTTTCAAACCCCTTTATCTCTCTCCCAATTCTTTTTAAAACTATACAGGAATTTGGCGTCATTTCTAATTTTAAGATCAACGCTTCTAAGACAGAGGTTTTAGACTTCCACCTTCAAGCCCCATTCATAGTTTCCTTAGCAAGTAACTTCAAATTTTAATGGAAAAAATTCAGCTTGAAATACTTAAGTATATATCTAACCAGACATTATACTCAGTTATATGTGGCTAATTATCCTGGGTTAATTCATATTGTCACTAATGTTCTCCTTAAATGGTCTGGACAATTAATTTAATGGTCGGGTCGCGCCAATGCCCTGAAAATGAACGTCCTACCTCACCTATTATACCTCTTTCAAACACTCCCAATACGGATTCCCTCACATGTATTTTTGTATTTACAGAAGAAATTCTCCCGCTTTTTATGGTCAGGCAAAAGACCTCGTGTACGAGTCAAAACTTTCTATAATGGGACAGGTGTAAAGTTATGCACTTTGGGACTAAGTACAATCAGGCAGCCAATAAACTAAATGGGGAAAATGTAGGGAAAACGGTAGTTGAAAAAGATTTGTGGGTGCTCATTGATAATAAACTTAGTAGCAGTATGCAATGTCAAAATGCAGCAACAAAAGCAAATAAGGTGTTAGCATGCATAAAACGGGGAATGGAGACAAGGGATGAGAGTGTAATCCTGCCTCTGTATAAATCATTGGTGTGGCCACACCTGTAATATTGTGTATAATTATGGGCACCTCACTATAAAAAAGATATTTTGGAACTCTAAAAGGTTCAGAGGTGAGCCACTAAATTGGTTAAGGGGTTAGAGGCACTGGATTATGAGGAAAGACTTAAAAGGTTAGATATGTTTACACTGGAAAAGAGGCGACTGAGAGGGGACATTATTAATATTTATAAATACATTAAGGGACAATACAAGTATTTATCAAATGATTTGTTTACAAAAAAAACACTACATTGTACACGAGGACACCCTCTGAGGTTAGAAGAAAAATTATTTCATACACAATGGAGAAAAGGGTTCTTCACAGTAAGAGCAGTAAGGATTTGGAATTCTTTGCCAGAGAAGGTAGTAATGGTGGACTCAATCAATAAGTTTAAAAACGGATTAGACAAATTCCTAGCGGAGAAAAATATATATAAGGATACAGCATTTAATTATTTAAAAAATATATAATACAGGTTGAACTTGATGGACATTTGCCTTTTTTCAACCTCAACAACTATGTAACTATGTAAGCTGACTGCTTACAAAACAAAAATACAAGTCATCTCTTGTAAAACATTCTGTATAGTTCCTGCCGAGACAAGGTTGTCTGACACTCTTTTGATGGTATCACAGATGATTACTTTAGTGGAGGGAGTCACTCTGGGTCTTATTGGACACGGAGCAGCTCAACAATGATGATTTTAGTGTTAGTATAAGTGTTGACATGCAGTACATTAATTGGGCCCATACATCTGTAGGCCAATTCCCCACTCTGACAATGCAGATGTGATTCGCCAGCGGACATCAATGATCTTTGATCTGTCGGGGAAACTGCAAAAAACAGCATGCTAGAAAATCCCAGACTCACCAATCCTGATCATTTTTTGGTTGGAATCATTGAATCGAGGCTTTCCAACATGTTGGATTTCCCTGATCCCCCAAACCAGGCATCAACAAAAAGGGGAAGTGCCCCAATAGCTACCTGATTATAGCATATTAAAAGATATAGGAAAAAAAGATACATTTGTTTATTCCTGTTACTGTTAGATTAGATATAAATAAACATGAAGCAAAACACTTGTGCAAGCACACTTGTAATAAAGTACTAATACTTGGTAGTATTATAAGTGGCGGCTCCTACTTACTTGCCACTACCCCCGTTCCTGCAGAGAGGAGAGGAGACAGGTAGTCCGGGTCCCGACATCTGCACAATGGATCCAGCAGGTGCAGGGACCAGCACATGTTAAAGACTCCGTGGTACGACTGCGTATGCATAAACCCCTCAGCTTCTATTGACTGCATTGGCTGCAGCCCATAGGTGCCAGATCAGATTGGGCTGCACCTAGGCAGGGAGTGGCTTCCTACAGGAAGCCAGATATGCCTATTGCAGCCCGATCTGGCAGAGGAAAACACCTCCCAATGGGACTGACTTGTGTGTCTCTGACTGACAGGTAGGACATCCAATAGGACTGCATCTGGCTCACTGACACTTATTGGGTGGCAATTTTTTCCTGGGAGGGTTGCAGTCCTGCATCCCATAGGTAAAATCCACCACTGATTATAATAATAATAATAATAATAATAATAATAATTATTATTATTATTATTATTATTATATCTAATTTTTCCAAATTAGTGCATAGAGAGGCTTGCAGTTAGCATCCTTTTACATATCACAAATCACCAAAATACATAATTGAGTTGTACAGACTATAGTACTTTGAAATAATAAAGGTCAGAATGATGGCTAAGTGACATGATTTCCTACTTTTTACCTTGATCAAAATGAAACACAAAGATATGTATCCTGATATATTTAAAAAAAAGTAAAATTCCATATAGGCTACATTATTATCCTATTGTTTTAGCCTATCATTTTATTATATGCATTTTTAGCCAAAATGGAGTTGCAGTACCACTTCCCTACACAATAATGCCTGGAAATATTTAATTACCTTCCACACGGGGCAAGAGATAGTTTCCATGTAAAACCTTACAGTACATTCAGTATGTATCTATATTACAATGTTTCTTATTTTTTTACATTTTACTCAATTTAAACCGTGCCTCCTTCCAATATCTCAGTATAATACACAGTCAGAGCCTGATTCAGAGGTAGACTCAGACACGGTTGCCCTTTTTGTCTGTAACTTTATACACAATCCTTTCCCTTTTGTACTGTATATCTGTGTGTATGAATGTGCAAGGACTGAGACCCCCACTGTCAGCATCTGTATATGTTGTCATACCGCCTGTTAAATCTTTAGACGCCACCATCAGTCGTACCATCGAACCTTGCACCAGCCCTATGGCAGGTGCAGATTTTTCATATGAGTATGGCCTCCATAGTGTACGACTGATCATCTGTGTACACAAACACTTCAGCGACCAGTGTAGGACTGGGTCATGAAGGGCCCACCAGGGAAATGCAGTAGTAGGGACCCATGCTTAGAGGTGCGGCCAGCCTCCAGAGGGGGTATGACCAGCCACCACAGAGGCTTAGCTCACCATTACAGAGATTTATGTATATTAAAAAGAAAATAAACCATAGTCCCGTGTTGCATAATGTAACATGTATATAATGTAAAATTAAAATGCATAGTCTGGTACCAGATTCCTAGAAGAGGTGGTGGGCCCTCAGGCAATGGGGCCCACAGTGGTTTCCCCTGAACCTCTGTGGGCCAGTCTGACCCTCTAAGTGCACGTCTGTGGCACTCCTATAATGTATCCTATAAGATGGACTGTCTCCATGGGTCTGTTTAGCCCCCTCCCTGTCACATCCCAGGAATGCTCAGCACTTCTCCGAGATGAGACCGGATGTAATGGCTTGCAAGGCGGACGGATCTCCGAGACTCCGGCTGAACTCGTACGTTTATTTAAAGCAGCAAATGTTTTCAAGGCAAAACCAACCAGGATTTGCCTTGTAAATGTTTGCTGCTTTAAAAAAAGTACCAGTTCAGCAGGAGTCTCAGAGCTTTGGCTGTCTCACAAGTCATTACATCCGGCTCATTGCCTTACATACTGTGGGCCAGATGCATCATCGCTTGGAAAGTGATTAAATGGAGAGTGAAAAAGTACCAGCCAATCAGCTCCTAACTGCCATTTCTCAAACACAGCCTGTGACATGGCAGTTAGAACCTGATTGGCTAGCACTTTTCTTTCTCCATTTTATCACTCTTCAAGCGATGATGCATCTAGCCCTCTGTATCCCCGCTCTGTAGGAATTCGCCTGGATGACTTTTAGGTAGATGAGACACATTTAATAACCAAACAAATGGGAAATCTGAATAATTATTATTCAGTGCATGGAAAGCTTTACATTAGCTTGTGTCTATAGTATACTGTCTTCTATTTTACATAATCACTATTGAGCATTGAACCTTTTGTGGACAAACTTTTCATAGCAATTGCTTATTGTAAACTAAAAGAAATATTGACCAACATTAACAATTTACAGTATGAGCTACTGTAATCCCTACTAAATTCTAATGTAAAAGTTTGTGGTATCAAGAACACAATGCCACCATTAATTTATAATATAACTAAAAATAAACTGAAAAGTATTTTACAATAAAAAAACAGAATCAACAAATTTAATGGAGTGGTTTCTCTACAGTATTCATAGATAGAATTTTGAAGTGATGTTTTCTGTTCTTTGGTCATGTGCTAATTCAGGTGTATCTGCAAACTCCGTAAAAATACCTATTACAGAAGCAGTTTTCAAGCACCAGAAGATGGACCTGCTTCTGGAAGTGTGGCTGTAGAGAAAGAGGCAGGCTAGGCGTATTTAAAAAAAAAAACCTAGTACAGGTAACAATTTACATTGATGCAAGTGTTTCATTGAAGAAATTATGTCCTTTTGAGAAGTTTCATTTTCATTATCCTGTAACTATGTTAGATGATTCATCACCATAAAACAAAGCATTCCCCCCATTAGAAATGATTGGCTTAATAAGCTATTCAATATCATAATTAAACAAGAAATTTAACTCATATGAAATATCTGTGTATGTTGCTGTGTCTCTCTTCTTTACCTTCACCTAAACATTAAGTTTAATTTTTTTTCTACCTTGGTTACTGTAGTCACCTAGCTATCATATTATGCTTACTTCTTATCATTTTCTCATTTTAAGTATACTTTTTTTATGTTCATGGCAACATGTTCGCTGCACATTCACAGCTTGTTAATAAAATAATCAGTTCGTAATTAATATTGTACATAATCTCTCTTCTTTCATCTTTCCTGCTTAGTGCCTGAAATTGCTTCTATTTATTTACAGCCTCACACCTCATCTCACAAGTACAGTACAAATCCTATCACACTACCATCTACTATCGCTCTGCATGCTTTGAACTACAGGAGATATTTCTCCTAATGCTGGTTTCTCTCTTTTCTTTTGAATGCTGCCATGTTTTTTTCCTACCATATCAAGATCACTCAATAACATTAGTAACATCACCACCTTTTGTTCACTTGCAATCTGAAACACACATGCAGGTGCAACAAACATATTATGTCCTTGAGCAATTCCTATCCAACCTACCTGCTGTAGTATTATTATTATTATTATTAGTAGTAGTAGTAGTAGTAGTAGTAGTAGTAGTAATAGTAGGAGCAGCAGCAGCAGTAGTAGTAGTAGTAGTAGTAGTAGTAGTATTGTCATTGTCTAATTAGAAATCATCATGTTGCACTGTTCTTTTAGGGGATTATGATAATAATAAATAACAAAGAAGGAGAAGCTAAAAATGTAAATGACACATATTAGCTTATAATCTAATTGATTGCTTCTGCCCTATGTAAAATATTATTTACATTTAATTCACATTTCAAGATCTAGAAAAAGATAGAATGATGGGAGAGGCATAGTACAAGTACCCTATTGCATTTTTCAGTCTGCATTCTCAGTTCCAGCTCATACTGTATTTAACCTTTCTTTTAGTATATTCTACTCTAATTATGTAATCATTGAAGTACTCTACCATCCTCCTGTCTACAAAAACTTAATTGCCTTCTAAGTTCCTTCAGCCAGGGCTGTCCATAGGGGATCACAAGGGGCACATATATCAGTCATTTAAAGTCATTGGTCTCCTCCAGCATGCTACAGGAAGGGTGCCCAGGATCAAAATAATAATTCTTATGGGTGGCTCTGCTTCAGCTCTCTTCTTAGCACAATTACAGACACACAACACTGATCAGGAAGCTGTAACATAAAGGAAAATACTGGCACTATAAATCATAGGATTCTCAATATGTAAACACTGCAATTGCTTTTTCCATACAACTCAAATTGCCCATATTTGAACCTGTGACTGAAGATTAAATTTCTGCGCTTCTTTCATTCTACCAACTGCCACCCTACAACAATTTGCCATGTAACCTTTATTTTTCCTCTGGCTTACACCATGGGTTAGTGCTGGGACCCTTCCTTCGTTCTCTTTGTGGAAGCACAATCAGTAGGATTGGTATCAGTACCACCTATATGCTGATGACATCCAACTCTACTTACCCTCCCATTAAAGATCTCCCACTGTTTTTACTGTCAGACTGATTTTCCGTACTAACAGTTATACTAAGGTGGCCATTCTTCTACTTTCACTGCTCTGACTGGATGCGTATTCCATCTACAATAATGAAACATACTACAGCTCTTATCTCTGTTTGCAACCTATTAACATGCTCTCCAGTCTACCAACGTCCTATGTTTATCATCATCTTTTATCCCCACCTGCCACTGTTTCAGACAATTACACTAGCTTTTAACCTTCAGAGTGTGGTGAATGCATAATCCTTTAGCATTCTTATCATTGAAAACATATTTGCTATAGTTATTTTTATTTTTTTTAGTTAGTGTAGTATTAAAAAGTGTCTCCTTATGGGTGAGAACCGTATAGCAAAGCATGCAGACCTCTAAAGCACTTCCTAAGGTGGTATAAGTAGTTGCTTTTATTATAAACATTTGAATAATATCTCTAATATAAAAAAAAATCAACACGCTGTACACTAAACAACATTTTAAAATGTTTGTTCACCCTCAGTCATATGCTGCCCTCTACAGCTGTCACCTGTCAAAGGCAGGTATAACCATTTCCAAGGTGGAAGGATGTAAAAGCTCTTTAAAATATACTATTTCTTTAAACATTGCAGTGCCGAAATACTTATCTAAAGAACTTTATTACTGACACTGTGCAAATAAAGATATACACCCGTTGGAAATTCTGACATGAATGACCTTTCATTAATGTTTTTTTATTATCATTCAATTCACTTTTGCAATTAACCAAGGAATCATATATTAACAAGACATGTTCTGGAAGCCAGAGACTAATCTCACTGCTGTTCATGAAAATAATGCATCATGAATAAATAAGGCTGGATAAGGCATTTTATGCAGAAAGCACGTCTTGCAGGATTTCAGTTGCAATAAGCTTCTGATAGAAATGCATTTAACTTTTTGTAAAGCTATTTAAAAGCACGTAATGCACATCCAATATAAAACTGTTCAGATAGATAATACTTACATTTGTTAATAAACGTGTCCTATTAATGACTGTTCTATTTAACAGCCAGGTAGATAATATCCCAGACTCTGCATTTTCTTTATGTTGGATCTCAGCTAATTACTGTTTGGTAAATTGTAGATACTAAATATCCCTTTCTTCTTGGCTTGTAGTGGATAGTAAAACTGTGGCTCTGTCTGATCCAGTTGTCAATGAGAATACCTGATTACAATTACTTGTTACTGTGCCATTATAATGCTAATCACTGGTAATGATGCCTCCATGAAGTGCAAACAAATGAATTTGCTTTAATTGAGTTTCCATTAGCAATCTTGAAAGGAAGCATGGCAATTCTAATAATAAGTTGTGTCCCTGGTACTTCAGCTGGATGCTGGAGTATTTAATTAGCGATGCTGGAACACGTTTTTAATTTTACACTTGTTATTAGTCTGTAGATGTAGAAAAAATATATAAAACACTTTAAATTAAGAATTTTAAATAGGGCTAAGATTTGTCTTGTGATTTCCCATTGCTACATTGCTGTGAATACTTACTGCAGAACCGGGGTTTTACACATTGACAAGCAATCAATATCATATTAGTCATATTGCTGTAAACCAAATATAAATGTTTGGATGAAAAAGCAATAACTAAATGCCAATGTGTAATGGTCAATTACAAAACCCAACTTAGTCATGCTGTTCACCTTGAGAACCCTCATTTGCATACAACTTCATTGGTACTAGCTTCCCCCAGGTCTAATATGGGATGTAGTTATGATCCCGGTAGCATACCAATGCTGAGATCCCGGCCGCCAAAATGCGGGCAGGGGGCCGAGGACTATTCCCACTCGTGGGTGTCCACGACACCCATGGAGTGGGAATAGAACCCCGCAAGGGGCTTTGTTGCACTTGCCACCCCAATATATAGTCTATGACCAATATACTGTTGAAAAAAATAGGTTAAAAGTGGGGTATATAGGTCTAGTAATATTGAATGGACAAACTTATACAAAATCAGCAGGAAATTATAGGAAATTCAGGGCAGGGCACTAAGGTAAGGACAGGCAGCAAAGAACAAGAGGAATAGATTATAACTCACAGGATAAGAGCTACCAATTAACACATACAGTGTTGTTGTTATTATTATTATTATTATTATTATTATTTATTAGTCTTTATTTACAAGAGGCCACAAAGAGCTCCATACAGGGCACACATTCAAAACAGAGTAAACAAAGTAACAGAATAACAAATATACATAGTTACAAATGAAGACAAAGTTATAGTATACAGTATACCAATTGCTTGAGATAGTGGACTTAATAGTAAGGGTGAAACAGTAGGGGGGAGGGTCATGCTTTTAAAAGCTTATATTGTACAAAGGAAGGGAAAGTAGTGGGGTATTAAGGAGATACAAGGGGTTAAGGATTCTGGAAGGAATACCAGACTGGGTTAAGGTCCAGTAGGCTAGTATGAATAAATGAGATTTAAGGGAGGTTGTGAAGCAATAATAGTTTGGGCAAGTCTAGTAGAACAAGAGCATTCCATAGATTAGAGCCGGGGATGAGAGGAAGTAATCAGTGGGAAAGAGAGATAACAGTCATCAGCTGGCCGAAGACTTAAAAATTAAGTTTTAGACATAGGAGAGAGAATAGAGTGTAAGAGCACTGTTGATGATGAGTTTAAACTAAAATCTGTAGGGGATAGGCTGTCAGTTGAAAGATTGGCAAAGACAGCAGCATGAGTTAAAAATAAGTGTAGCAGTAGAGAAGAGGAGAGTTCGGAGAGGATAGAGACAGTTAAAGAAAAGGCTGGAGAGAAGAAGGTTGCAGTAATCAAGGTAGTAGACAAGTTTTTGTAGTGTTGGAGAGAGGAAGTGATGAATTGTGCTGGTGTTCCAGAGATGTTTAAGACTGCATGTTTTAAAATAAAGGCTTAGCAGCATCTGACACACAGTTATCTTTTAATGTATTTCTTTAAACAAGCTTCAGGTGATAATTTACAGTACATAGCAAGTGCATCAGGTAGTATGTGGTATAAATTGTCGACATTCATGGAGTCAACATGAGTATGTTGACATGGTCATAAAATCAACATGAAGTACGTTGACATGCTTGGTATGTTGACATTAACCACATTAATGTTCATCATGTTGAAACCAATTAAATGTCATCATGATTAGCATGTCGACAAAATATCCCTGGTGGTCTACCAGTGATTTATCTTGTATGGCGTGTATGGCGGCTCCAGCTGTGTCTTTCAGGTACACCAGTGATGTCAGGATAACTTCAGACAGATCCTGCATCACTTCCTGCATTGTGTATGACTAACCCTGGTGCCTAACACTAACCCTAGTGCCAAATCCTAACCTCTTCTCCCATAGCATAACCCTAACTCTGCCCCTAGAGACCAACCCTAAGCTTTCCCATAATGATGTTGCAAGCATGCTACAAAAATGTTGATTTAGGCATCATCATTTGTATCTTACAGTTGTGGGTGCATTCTTACAAAATGCTTGATACCGTTGAGATTTGAAACCACTAAAAAAGTTACAAACAATTCACCACAGACGTCACCTTCAGGCAGTGTTATGGGTGTGCGACGTGCTGCGGCTGTGACAGTGCCCCGCTGAACAACAACCCCTCAGGACAGTGGTCCCGCAGTGGGGAAGCGGCTCTGCACCTCAAAAGGCCAGTGACACCCCCCCCCAACTCCCACAGTGCAGGTATGCTGTTGCCCCAAAAGCACACTGAGAATAACAAACAAGAAAAATAAATTGATGAAAACTCTCTGGAGCTCAGAGATGTGCATCCTCTCCTGAGGGCACTTTTTTTCTAAACTGCTTGTGGGAGGGGGCATAGAGGGGAGGAGCCAGCACACCCAGTGAAGAAAATTTACAGTGCACTGGTGCCTTTGGACCCAGTCTATACCCCATCGTACTAAGTCTCCCCCAATATCCCTTATGGACTACAGTATGAGAAAAGGATTTACCGGTAGGTAATTAAAATCCTATTATCAATAACATATGAAGGTAGTCAATAAGCTTGATCATGATGTTTGTCAATATCGAAAATAACTCCTCCCATTGCTTTTGCAATAACCTGGTCATCAATATGAAACAACATGAAACTTTAACACTGTTCTACATCTTTTTAGTTAAGTGATTGTATCCCATGTCCCAAATTAGTACGGGTCCTTAGGACTTGTACTGTAACTCTTCCAAGGTACAATGCAATAAATGTAATTTGGAAATTAATCCATTCTTAATCCTGGGGGTTTATTTAATAAGATTTGTGTTTCTGCCTAATTGGTGCGAGTTTGAACTCAAATTTTATTGGTCGTATTTTTCTGAAACTTTTTGAAATAATTTCAGGGTAACTTACTAAGCTACCGAGTTTTCATTTTTCGTATTTTCCGATGTCGATGTTATTCGTATTGTCAGGCAGTGTTTTACGGGAGTAATTAGTAAAACACTGCCAGACATAACACAATGAAGCCCGGCCAGATCAGTGAGATCCGTGCATGGCTTCATTGTTTACAGTATGAGAAGTATTTAAACAGTTAAAATGTAAAACAAAATTGTTGGGGGTCCCTCTCCTAAGCATAACTAGCCTCGGGCTCTTTGAGCCAGCCCTGGTTGTTTAAATACCTGGGAAAAAATTGTCTGGGGTCCCCCCGTATTTAGACAACCAGCACCGGGCTCTTGGGCCAACCATGGTTCCAAAAATACAGGGGACAAAATACGTAGGGGGTCCCCCGTATTTGTATAACCAGCACTGGGCTCCACTAGACAGACAGATAATGCCACAGCCGGAGGACACTTTTCTACTGGTCCCTGCGGCCGTGGCATTACCCTCCCAACTAGTCACCTCTGGCCAGAGTTCCCTGGAGGAGTGGGGACCCCTTAAATCAAGGGGTCCCCCCACCAGCCACCCAAGGACCAGGGGTGAAGCCCAAGGCTGTCCCCCATCCCTGGGCAGTGGATGGGGGGCTGATAGCCTTTGTGTAAAAAAAATTGTCTTTTGTTGTAGAACTACAATTCCCAGCAAGCCTCCCCTGCTTGCTGGTACTTGGAGAACCACAAGTACCAGCATGCGGAGAAATAACAGGCCCACTGGTACCTGTAGTTCTACAACAAAAGAAATACCCAAATAAAAACAATACACACACCGTGACAGTATAACTTAATTAACAATACACACACCGTGACAGTATAACTTAATCCCCCAGGGATGGGGGGAAAGCCTCGGACTTCACCCCTGTTCCTTCGGTGCCTGGAGGGGGGGCCTTGATTTGAGGGGTCCCCACTCCTCCAAGGAACCCTGGCCAGTGGTGACTAGTTGGGTGGGTAATGCCACGGCCACAGGGACCAGTATGAAAGTGTCCCCTGGCTGTGGCATTATCTCTCTGGCTAGTGGAACCCGGTGCTGGTTTTAAAAATACGGGGGACCCCTACGTCTTTTGTCCCCCATATTTTTGGAACCAGTGCTGGCCCAAGAGCCCAGTGCTGGTTGTCTAAATACGGGGGACCCAAGTAAATTTTTTCCTGGTATTTAAACAACCAGGACCGGCTCAAAGAGCCCTAGGCTGGTTATGCTTAGGAGGGGGGACCCCACGCATTTTTTTCTTTGATTTTTAACACTTTCAGACCCCTTTCCACAGATAAGCATGCACGGATCTCACTGATCCGTGCATGACATCTGAACATGCCTCCAAAAAGCAAGTCTATTTTAGAACTGCTTTTTTTTAACGAATTCTATGCTCTCCCGGCAATGTTTGGCTATTGTCGGCAGTGATTGAGAATACAAATTCTTAGTAAATTACCGTGTTGTATCAAATAACAGCCGTGTTTGACCGATGGTCTATTAATTTGTATTTGAGAACTCAGCCGGTAAAAACAATATGAATAGCCCCAACACTGCCGAGATTTGTGTTTAGTAAATTCCCGAGATGACACTTAGAAAAAAAATGCAAACTTGGAAAAAAATTGGGACCTTAATAAATATACCCCCTTGTCTCCAGTTCTGTTATTGAGAAGATTTACATTTTTCATTCCAGTTTGAAAATCAGAGTTTTACAGTTGTTCACACGCAAAAACATTCATCTTACAATTTGCTGACTTGAACTTGCAATTTACAAGTTGTGGCTCATTATCATCCATTACAATTCATGTTCACATTCTAGGTTTACTGTTAGCATTAGAGATTTGCTGCTTGGGATCTGAATTTGTTATTTATCCTAAAATGTATTAATAATGTATTTCATTTATTTATAAATAATTAAAAATAACTGTGTGTACTAATATGTGTGCAGTTTACCACTTAAGGATTATCTGTCATGGCTCATCATTCAGATAAAATAATGTGTGACCTGGCTTAACCAATGTTCAGAGTTGTATGGCTTTATTTTTTATCTGGTTCTAAAATTGAATAAATGACAATAGCCTTCATACAGACTACACAGACCTTCATTTCTACATTTTATTTTTTAATTGTTCCTCTTTATTTACAAACCTTACAAATATATAGAGGTCATTATGGTGGTTGACAGATCAAGGGAATTTACATGATTCACTATTTTTGGGTACAGGAAGGATTTTATTTTTTCAACCTGTGAGATTAAATTGTTAACTCTCACATACAGGGTTTGATTTTCAGATGAACACAATTAATTATTTAACTTTATTCAATCTTATTAACTATGTAACTATGTACATATATGTTTGTAAGTATGTGTATACTCTAGATGTAACATTTATGCAAATATGTATGATTGGTACTCAAGTGAATTATGAGGTGTGTAACTACTTATGGTGGCACATATTTTTTTTAATTTCAATGAAAAAAATGTTTGTGGGTGTAAAGGTTAGGAACATCACTGTTGGACTGGTAAACTTATATGCACCTTCCTGAAGGAAATGGAACCTGCCTAAATCACATTTTCCACCACTTTACTGCAGGTATTATTAACAGGGCTGTAACTAGGGGTGCCAGCAGTGCTACAGAACTGAGCCCTGTGGGTGGTACATATACTCTGATTCATGGCCCCTTCATCTGGCTTGTAGGGTGCCTGGAGCAGATGTGCACATTGCAGTCCTTGCAGCCCCCTTGGAGCATCCTTTCTGGAGATGGTGGCCTTCTCCGCATGACGTCATGCACTTAAGTGTCGTGACCAACACCGGACACTGGGACATCCATTATGACACTGGTCATTAGTGCTAATTCAACATGGATTATTCAAAATGGAATGTTTACTTCTTTTTAATCCTGCCCTTCAGAGGTGTGAGCAAAATAACAAAAGAAAATGAGTCTAGTAACCCATTATGCATGCAGCTACACATCTTCCCCCTTTCTATCATTCTAAAGTATCATCCTGAAAAACAAAGCATGTGGGTGCATAGGAAAATGTCTTATCCTAGATGCTACTTAACAAGAAATGCCCCCAATTTAACCAGGTACTCTCTGAGAAGTTACATCATTTGTCACCATAGATGAAATATAGACCTTGGTCCACAAATGTTTGAGGGAATGCAATTAGCCTCTGTATTCCGTCGGACACTCAAGCTATATGCAGCTCTGCACCTAGTGGGAAATTATGCCCATTGTTGGACTTGAGCATGAAGTGCCCACTAGGGAATTCAGAGTTAGGGGCCCAAACTTAAGGGATATGGCCAACCACTAGGGGGTGTGGCTAGCCACCACAGAGGGACTTACATAGTTTACATAGTTGATGAGGTTGAAAAAAGACAAATGTCCATTGAGTTCAACCTGTATTATACTATTTTGTATCACTTGGTTAAACATTACAGAGGACAAGTAAACAACAGGGCCCATTTATAAAGGAGGGGACATACAGTAGGTGTATCAGGAGTCCAGGACCACCCACTTTGATTGGCAGGAGGGATACGCTTGGTGTAGTTTACATAGAAACAAACCAAGCACCCAAGTTCATCCATGTTCCTAATTCACCAAATTACTAGAGGAGGGGGGCAGGGCCCTCTGGCACAGGGCCCTCTGGCAGTGAGGCTCTGCAATATTTCCCAATTACACCTGAGTTTGATTATGGGAATAAAACCTTGGAATGTCTTTGCTTACACTTGTATGGGTTACGAGTAACAGCAGTGTTCAGCTGGTCACACTTGTTGCCGCTCGCACCCCCCCTCATCCCCAAGTGTAGTTCTGCCACTGTTCAGAGGCATTAATGACTCTAAACACCTCCGAGCCTAAACAGTAAGATGTTAAAGAATGAAAACTAACTTTTAGGGGAAATGTAGGGTCTAAGTGTGCAAATCAGGCAATCATGAAAAACTGCGTTGGGTGTCCCCAATTTTTTTTAGTACCAGCATAAACCTAGATCAGGCAGGGCTTATGGAACCATTAGAGGGAGACCTGCAGTGTAGGGGTCCCCAAACTACCATGATTTCACTAGCCCTAGGTCAGTTGGCATCAGGGCTGGTTTCCCAGCTCTAGTACCAATATCATACCCCTGGGGCTTAACGTATTGAGGTAATGAGCAAATAGTATAAATAATATTGCTCTTTATAGGACTACCTGCAATCCATCTGTAAAAAAATGTTTAAATAAAAACATTACACACACACCATAGTATAAAGTAATTTATTTAAAAAAACAAAAACCTTGGTAAACGATTGGTAAGTATATGCTCAAGATCATTTGTGCATAAACCTTACCAATGGTTAGCTCCGTCACCCGGATGTGTACCCAGCTTAAATTAGCATTTCAGGTGATCAAAGCACATTATTAACTTTTAATATTGAATGTTCTGGAGCAAAGATCTAGTTTTCTATCTGTAAACTCTTAAACTAGTGAACATGTAATGACTGGAGTTGAACCATTTTAAGTTGTGTGGGCAGGACACCAGTATCTGCCAGGATATAGCGTTGGAAATGTGCTGGCTATTGCCCTAATGAGACAGCATGTGGCCGTATTGTTTTACTTGGGAAAGAGGCAATTATAATGTGAAAAGCAAATACCGTAGATAGACCCAGCCCTCTCCTCTACTTTCCTTCTCCTGATTGGACAATAATATGACTGTCTCCTCTTTTGCCCTCTTCTACACATGGAAGCCATGGAGAGATGACCATGGTTGTTGAGTTGACTTTCTGGTTTTACAGCGGCAGGACAAGAGCCCGTACCTGATTCTGCTCCCTGCATTGGTCATTCCTTCCTAACATGTCCACCATGACTGATAATGTGAAGGCACATAGTGCAGTCCAGATTTAAAGGATACCAGGAAGTGGCTAGGTATATACAGTGTGGGAACCTCACTGTATTGCATACCTCCTTATCCATGGCGGCTCAAGAGGTGGGGCTGCAGCACAGTCCAAATTTCAAATAGGGCAGCCACACCAGCTGCTAGCAATTGTCATCCCAAAATGACTCACTGACAGTTGGTGTGGCTTTCCCATTTGAAATTTGACCGACACTGCAACCCCACCTCTGGAGCCACCACTGCTCCTTACAAGTTGTCCATGTGTGGAAAAATGATTAACTGCATTAGTAACATTATGAGAACATATCATATAGAAGAGAATGGACCATGGAAGTTTATTGTATTCTTACAACAAACATCTGTCATTTGGACTAACTACCATGTATATACTGAGTATTATTTATTCTCTGGAACTTTCCATTATTGCATGTGAAATGCTTTCGCCTGAGGATTACCATCTTTATCACTAACTAGCTTAGGTACCTGGGTTAAATGTATCTAGAGATGTGTTGGATGAGTTGGATGTATCTAGAGATTTGTGCCAGCCTCCACCATGGGTTTTGGATCTGTATCTTTGTTGTGTTTTGGGATCTGTATTTAGTTTTGTCTAAACTGCCCTTGTGTGTTTTGGTTTTGGTTTTAAATTTGTATTTTTTTTTTACAAAAATCATAAAAACATCTAAAATCCACAGAATTTGGGCCTGTTTTTGTTCCTACAGTATTGTTAACCTCAATAACATTCATGTATACTCATTTCCTGTCAATTTTGACCATCTCACAGCTGACAATATTGTTTTCATCCATTTTAGGTCAAAGGTTGCAGGGAGCTGGCTGGCTACTAACTGACAGAGCAGTGGCACAAACATACAGCAGTTTATAGCACATCTATGAAACATTGCCACAAAACAGTGCAGAAATTAAAAGTGGTGCAAAATGGAATTGTCCTTGGGCCCTCCCTAAAAAGGATATGCACAGTTTAACAAACCAGGCACTTCAGTAACAGGGATTGAAACTTTTGTGGCTGAAGTGCTTACTTTGTTTGTGCTCCCATCAGACAATTTTTTGGAAGTACTACCTCCGATCACTAACAAGAAGTTTGATGATGAGCATGTTAATTACATTATAATCTGGTTAAACAAATTATATGAAGTCACTGCAGATGATGTAACATGGAGGAGGTGCCTAGATGGATAACATCGCTACCTCTACTAACTCTGGCCTCATGAATGGAGGATTTGTCAGGATTTGGGGAAAAATAATTCCACACCCCAGATGTGGCTTTTTGGTCTTAATGGCTTTCTTTTTTATCATGGGCAAGAACTGCAGCCACTCATCATCCTCGGATAGTAGTAGTACACACATATCCCCCTCATCCTATTCACCTCCATGCAAGCATCCTCAATTTCTATTATGCCCTCATCACCATCTTTATTTGTACTGCTCCCCACAAGTGTAAATGGTGCAGAAATGGTGGAAGGATGTGAAAGAGGCTTCTCTATGAGGACAGTGTGAGAAATGTCAGACTCACACATAGCTAACAAGGACACTACTAAACGGTCCTCAGGAATATGTGGCAGTTCTGAAGGCACAGTTTCTTCTACTGCCTTAGTGGTTTTCATTTTTTTGACACCTCTTTTAGACTCTGAGTGAAAAGTTCTTGTATCATCATGTGAGATAGAAGATGCCTCACCGACAGTTGCAGAACCACCACTTATAAATAAAGGTCAAGGCCTGAGTCTTTCCTTGCCACTTTGTGTGGTGAATGGCACATTGCCAATTTTATGTTTCTCTGCAGCTTTCCTTTTGATTTTTTTTCTTTACTACTGTAAAATTATATTGCTTCTTTGATTTTACATACCCTGACTTAAGATCACTATGCTCTTGGGCATTGGCCTTACTTGATGACGTTGATGGGCTAGTATCATCATGACTAGTGACAGCAGCTGCAGCACCAGTATGTGCTTCGTGCTCTCCTCTCAATTGTTTGTCCCCTATATCTTTCAACAAACATGAACAAAGTGTGGTACAGCACACACCACAATTTATACTAAAAATATACCACCTACAGCAGTGATTTTCAACCTTTTTACACTCGCGGCACACTGAACAATATTTTAAAATTGCCAAGGCACACCATCAGTTCCCCACAGAAAAAAACAAAAAACACACATTGTCCTTCATAGTAAAAAAAAAATCCACACATACTTTGGCCTACACAGAAAAAACATTGCTCACCACATAAATCCTATTGCTCCCTACATAAATCCTATTGCTCCCTACATGAATTATTGACATCCTTATTCTCCCCACATAAATCCTATTGTTCCCCACAGGAGAAAAAAAAAATAACAACAAATATTAGCCCTCCTCCACGTCCCTCAGTGGCGGGGATTGTTCATAGTGGAGTGCTGCGAATACTGAGCAGTGGGCGGTTGGGCAGGTGTGGATGTGGGTGGGCAAGGAAAGCTGTGTATGCAGGCAGGAACTGGAAAGATGTGTTTGCAGGTGGGTGGGCTGGCTTAGTGGTGAGAAGCAGCGGCCGTGACCTATGATATCACACCGATGCATCTTCAAGGCATACGTCACGGCCGGAGAACGACTGATCCTCTAAGAAGAGCCCAGGCCAACAGTTCACTCTGAAGGTGCCGAAAGCTGCTCTGGCTCCGCGGCACACCTTGCAACTGGTTGCGGCACACTAGTGTGCCACAGCACACTGGTTGAAAAAGCCTGACCTACAGTGTCACACAATATGTTTATGAGTCAGAAAATATATTACACTGCAGTTCACTTCCACCTACAGTATCACACAATATGTATATGTATAATAATATGACACTGCGGTTTACTTTCACCTAAGTGTCACGCAATATGTTTATGAGTCAGAAATAATAATGGTTTACTTTCACCTACAGTGTCACACAATACATGTATGATTCACAAATGTTTATATAACACTGCAGTTTACTTTCACCTACAATATCAATATTTGTATGAGTCAGAATATATATTACACTGCAGTTCACATCGACCTACAGTGTCACACAGTATGTGTATGAGTCAGAATATATATTACACTGCAGTTCACCTCCACCTACAGTTTCAATGCAGTGTCACATAAAAATAATAGTATTGTACACTAGGGCATAGCTGAAAATTATATATATATATATATATATATATTTATTTATTTATTTATTTTTCATTTATAATTTTTGCTTTAATCTTCTTTTACACTAGGGTTTCACCCCTAGATTGATAGAGCACACCTGGATGGACAACACTTACCCTGGATGGACAAAGCACCCATTTATGTACAACAGAGAATGCCTGGCGATGGTCCACTTACAGTGTCACACAATACGTGTATTATACACTGCAATCTGACCAGCAGTGTCACAGAATAATAATAGTATAGTACACTGAGGTATAGCACAAAAATAAATAGATATTTTTTTCAATTATATTTTTGCTTTCATTTCTTTTTTTTACTCTGGGGTACACCCCTAGATTAACAGAGCACTCCTGGATGGACAACTCTAACCCCTGGATGAAGGACACAGAACCACTTTATGTACAACAAAGCATGCCTGGGGAGGGACTACCTACAGTGTCACACAATACATGCATGATACACTGTGTCTGATCGACAGTGTCACAGAAAAACAATAGTATAGTACACTGAGGTATAGCACAATAGTATATATATATATATATATATATATATATAGATTTGGCACTGGGATTGCACCTTTAGATTGACAGATCATCCCTGGATAGACAAGACTAATCCCTGGATGGACACAGCATGGACGGAGCCCCCCTGGACAAAGCAGCCCCAGCCCCTTGAGGAACAACAGTGCAGCACCCCTGGATGGACAACACTGCAGCATCCCTGTATGAACAAAGCATGGACAGAGCACCCCTGTACAAAGCAGCCTCAGCCACTTGATGGACAACACTGCAGCACCCAAGGATGGACACAGCATGGACACGTCCTCTCACTACAAGCTCCACAGCCACTGTGAAATGGTGTAGAACACTGGGGGCCTTATATGGAATCCAAAACCTGCGAGAATTCGACAGCAGGAGGATGACATTTTGCCTCATTTTAGGATCTGAGTCAGGCATGAAAATCTGAGCTTGGATCCCGGGTTGGATCATTAAGTTTGAGAAGGTCCAGTTCTCGTAGAACCTTTCCCGTTCATCTCTAGATGTAGCTGTCAATTTTTAAAAAAAATAATTAGCACCTTAGCAGCTCTTCTAATGAGGGGTAGCAGTTGATTTACCAACGGACACAATACCAACAGTCATAATCCCGACAGCCATTGACCAACAGTCAAAATACCGACATGCATTATGCTGACATGTTCAAAATGCCAACATAGTCAGAATACAGACATTTTAAATCCCAACATGTCAAAATGCCGACATGCATTTTTAAGGAATTTTTGCACAAAAACAGACTTGTTCATACTTTACCATCCCATTGCACCTGGAGGGGGAATATAATAGTGTGCCAAGCACAGCGAGGCACCATTCCTGAAACATGGTGAGTGCAGCGAGCCATGTGAGGGGATGCAGAACACTTAGACAGTGTCCATGTCAACTCATGTCGACAATGACACACGAAAAACAGAAAAATGTTGGTATTCTGACACGTTGGCATGTCAAATATTGGTATTCTGACTATGTCATCATTTTGAACATGTTGGCATAATGAATGTCAGTATTTTGACCATGTCAGTATTTTGACTGTCGGTCAATGGCTGTAGGGATTATGACCATCGGTATTGTGTCTGTTGGTAAATCATACTGAACCCCCCATGAGGTGGCTGCCCAGTGTTTTTCTTTTGGGGAGGTGTGTCTCCAGTAGCCTTAACCCTCAGCTTTCCTATCTGTTCAGTTTAATAATCAGTTTTACATTGCGAGATGGGTTTAAAGTTTTCCTTCTGTTATCAATGTTGTATTCCAAGACTTTTGGGTACACAATGGGGGCATTCCGAGTTGATCGCTAGCTGCATTCGGTCGCTGAGCAGCAATAAGGCAAAAAAAAAGGCACTTCAGCGCATGCGTATGCAGCGCAATGCGCACGCGTGACGTACTATTACAACGAATGATGTAGTTTCACACATGGTCTAGCAAAGCTTTTCAGTCGCACTGCTAGACGCAGAGTGATTGACATGAAGTGGGCGTTTCTGGGTGTCAACTGACCGTTTTCAGGGAGTGGTCGAAAAAACGCAGGCGTGCCAGGAAAAACGCAGGCGTGGCTGGGTGAACGCAGGGCGTGTTTGTGACATCAAAACAGGAACTAAACAGTCTGAAGTCATCGCAAGAGCTGACTAGGTATTGAGCTACTCTAAAACTGCACAAAAAAACTTTTGTTCGCACTTCTGCTAAGCTAAAATACACTCCCAGTGGGAGGCAGCATATCGTTTGCACGGCTGCTAAAAATAGCTAGCGAGCGAACAACTCAGAATGACCCCCAATATTTTTTGTCTTCCCATCTCCATTTCTGTCAGTTATTTTAGTTCATTGATTTATGGTTATTTCAGTCAGTTATTTCAGGTCATTGAATTATGGTTATTTCTATCAGTAATTACAGTTCATTATATTTTTTATTCAAACCCATCCAGAGGAAGGCCCAGAACAGGCTCCCTGTGTCAAAGTTCTGTCTGGCGTATACCAATAGTAGGTCCGAACAGGACCCAACTCCCTAGTAAGTCTTGTGGATGGGATCCAGTGCTATCACTCAAATTCATCCAGTGGATGGCTCTGAACAGGTTCCCCAGGTCAAAGTTCTGCACAACGTACAGCAAAGGGAGGTCCGACCGGTACCCTAAATCCACTACAACCTGGACAGGATTCAACTGGACCACCTCGCGTTGGTCTCACCCCATTCTGTGCAAGAATGCATAACCGGACAGACAAATAAATAGGCCAATAAATTTAATATACTGTAATAGATTTTTTTTGTGCACTTATCTGCCCCTACCCATTTGTACCTCTGACCCCTCCCATGATATAAAATGTAATGCTTTTAACCTAAATGAATGTTGATGTTTTTCCCCCTCATTACCTTTATGTTACAAGGACACCAGAATACCTCGCCAGTTATGTGCTGCTGCTTTCTCTGAACTGCAGGTTTCAAATATTTTGCTATTTGGCTTACTCGAAAATGGCAGTGGGAGATTTGAAAACAGTGGTTCAAGAGGATGAAGCAGTACAACGATGGTGAGCTAAAGTGGCTTATAATTAAGTATCATTTCTGTGTGTAAAAAATATTTAAACAGCAATACATTAAACAAATTATATTTTTTAAAACCTATTCTGGCAATACCACATGAGAATGATGTTAACAAAACCAGGATGTTCACCTTAATGCTTGTTAAATAAGTCCCCCACCCCCTTCCCCGCATGCTTATCATGAGTAGTAACCCCATTAATATCTAGAGCAGAGGGAAACAAGCCTTTTGTGCAGCTGAATTTATTATTTTTCCCCAGAAAAATGGCTTTCAGACTTTGATAAATTATCCTATATGTGAAAAACCTAAAACTATAACTATCTTGTATGGATAGGTCAGTTCTTTGGCCTTGTCCCCCAGACTAACATTTGCCAGCCAACTCCTGATACGATAATAAATATTTGACATCATTTTACAGTATAACTACATTATCATTATATTATGAAGCTACAGCAGATACTTTTTTTCTATTTCATTATCAGCATTTACTTTCATTTATATGGGATTATTTAAGGATATTTAGTTTGAGTTTTGTAACTGCCTTGTAAATGTATCAAGATACAGTACAGTAATTATTATGATCCATTACAGATCTTTGTGTCTATGGGCAAAGTAACAAACTGTACCTTAGTTTTGTCAAGGTAATAATAGTAATAATAATTACAAACCATACATAATGCAATATGTATTGTGTTATAAGACAAACAAAATAACTAGCACACATCATTTTTAGTTAACAAAACACATTAGATAGAGACTAAAACAAGTTTTCATCAACTTTTAGTCACCTTGATTTTTTAATTTGCTTGTGCTCTGCAACGTTTACTAAAGATATTGCTTCATCATTCTCTTCCTGTTTCACTTTTTTTTACTTAGTTAGTTATTGCTATTATCCTTCAATACAACAGAACATACCTTTTGCATGCAATTCTATGTATAGAGCAGGTTTAAATTGTGTCTAAAGGCAAAAAACAATAAACAACTTTGCCTTAGTGAAAACACAGAAAGAAGCCAAAATATAACTAAAACACTTGATATTTAAAGGTAAAAGCTATATTTAACATTTGCACCAACCAGCAAACTCTCTCTCCAAATGGGCCAATGGAATCAAGGATGTCAATTTTTCAAGCCTCTATGGGGGGCTGCTGCCATTTGAACCATCTTTCTGGTAACATGCAACCACCAACATCATATTATTTCTTTGCACATCATAGAAATACTCAGAAAAATGTGCGGTGTTGCTGTACCATAATTCTTGCCAATCAATTCACAGACAATTGAATCACCCCCTATGAGTCAACTGAGAATACAGTGGTACACAGTAATATAATATTGCAGTGCAATGATCAGTGCCTCTTGCCAGCTAATTTATCATATGTTTACATTCTTATAATACTGGCATAAGATTTCACCTTACGAATTGGAGAACAGATAGATCAGAATAGAAAGTCTGAATATAAAAGTATGGTGTAGAATTGTCTGCCATGGTAGATTAGTCCGATTTGCTCTTATTCTTCTTGTTTGTCCTAACAGCTGTCATTCCAACCATGACTAAATATGCTGTACTGAGTAGCTATACATAAGGGATTATTAGTTAAATAAAGTATAACAAAAACGTCAGGTGAACAGTTTGTGTGCAAGAACAGATGTTAGGTGAACTAGAAAACATTAACATTTAAATGATTTAGGCAATTAAACTTTTGGTAAGAATTATTCAGTAAAATCTACATGTTGATAGACACTGAGGCAACACAGACAGTAAAGCTACATTGTCACATGTAACTTACAATAATCAAACGACTGAATTACAAATCAAAGAAATATGATCATCTATCCGGCTGGCATAAGAAACCTGAACTTCAAGTAAGGTGTGGGCAATCCATTTTTAAATAAGCAGCTCTAAGACAAACAGAGTACACACAGTGCTCACTTACAATGCACAGTACAGCCCACGAGTTCAGAGTATGGGTTCTTCTCCATACACTGTACACTGCAGATAGCCGGCTCTCTTGTTTACAGCAGCAGATGCAATATCTGAAGCATAGCTCACAGTCAACCAGGTCAAACCTCACAGCGTGACTTGCCTTTTAGATGTACTAATATTCTATATTTGTAAGCTGATAACATGATCTCTGGAAGCTCAAGTGCCAGGGCCTTCTGTATGATAAAATATCAGGAGCACATAAATCAACATGAGTTAAAGGGATGCAGCATTACTGGGACAGCATCTATCTCTCATTGGTGAGGAAGAGCTGATGAATTAAAAGTTATTCAAATATATAACCTTGCACCAGTGCAAAGTCAGATACTACAGATGAACACATATTATTTCTCATAGCAACCAATGCCTTTTGTGAATGCCTATATTAGAATACACACAATATTTTAAACTGAATAAGAGTTAAAATGTTATATTGAAGCTTATGTGAGGCAGTGAGGGCTGTGTAAGTTGGCAATATTAGAGGAAGTGCTATAATATGTCAGATACTGTAGCTCTGTAATGTCTATCCCACTCATCACACAATACTGATATACTGTACACTTAAAAGAAAAATACATGGTGCACTTTGTGAGGGGATCTTTTCTACTTCCTCCAATCTAAGGGACTGGGAAATTGAAAAATAATTACCTACATATGCCCCTAAAGCAGATGCAGAAGGAGCAGGAAAGAAGAATACCCCCCTAATATTGGTGGTTTTATCTTTCTGGGGATGAGGAACACTGATGGTTTCAAGTGCATCACCAGCACCAGGAATAACTCATGTACCAAGCCATTGTGGGATGAGTACACTTACTGTATGTAACATGTTGCTGTACAACTGCTGTGGAACCAAACGTATTGTACCAGTAACTTCATGATGAGATGTATAATGGGACACCAGCTCTGTAGTGGTAGTTTGTAGCTCAAAAACAACTGTAAAAACTAAATAACAACAACAATATTAATAATAATAATAATAATAATAATAAATAAAAACCCCACAAATACACATTATTATTTTTTTTAATTAAGCTTTAGTTGGCCAAAAAGTACAACTTTTGTATCATATTATCTAATTGGAGCATCCAGATCTTCAACCTCCATCAGAGGTAATACCTAGCATACCTTCATTGAAGCAATGGATCCTCAATTGAACTGAAAATAAATTAAATCCCACATTTTCCCAACCACTTCCCATGCATTTGTTACTGCCCTAAGGGCTAGTCATTTTCACCATCATCATTGTTAATTTAAAGGAAATCACAGATTCTTTATTGCCGGACAGTCAACAGGATTCAGTATGATATCCTGGCTGTCGGGATCCCGGTGGTTAGGAGACAGACTCTGGGATACCGACAGTGAGTGCAGCGTGTCCACTCGTGGGCTTGCTGTGCTCTCCACGCTTTAGGCCGAGTGGCGACCTTTGGTCGCTACAGGGTTATATTCCCCCTTGGGTGGGGGTGTGGACCACCACCCTATTTCACCGGGTGTCAGGATTCCGGCGTCAGTATCCTGACATCTGAGATCCCGACAGCCGGCAATGTGAATGCCTCTCAGTCAGCATACAGACATGGCATACTGAATAAAATAACAATCATAACAGATACAAATTATATGTAATTATACATAATAACACATACATGACTATGATCACACATGATAATTCAAATCATGCACAGGCAAACAAAAAAGCTCACAGGTAGGTAAAAACGACATTTGTGTAAATAAACAGCATAGAATTAGCATAATGCATGACAGGGACATGTGGAAAGAGGATGGAAAAGAGACATACTGTAGGGGGAGAAGTATCAAGCATTTGAGAGAGATAAAGTAGAAAAGTTGCACATACCAACCAATCAGCACCTGTTGTTTCAAACACTGTGCTAATAAATTACAGTTAGAAGCTGATTAGTTGCTTTGGGCAACTTCTCCATTTTATCACTTTCCAAGGCTTGATACATTTCCCCCATAGATAATATTTAGCCCTGCCCATGACAGTTTACATTCTAGAGGTAGGGTATAATGAGAGTCAGTAACAGCAAATGGGCACAGGTGGACAGCATGGACAATGGAAGTAGGCATGAGGGTCTAGTGGGTGGGCAATCATGAAAATATGGGTATTGAGGGAGGTTACTAAGGAATACAGGTTCTGGGATAGTCTGGTAGAGCAGGCAAAGTTTTTTGGGAGGGAAGCAGTACAGCAGAAGTCTTGGAGACTAGAGTGTGAAGACGTAAATGCCTGTCCAAATGGAATTAAACCTCAGGGCAGGATGCAGCAATGCTAAAAATGCATCCAAACCTCAGAAAATGACATTTTTGGAAGTTTGGCCAATTACCACACATGCACCCAGCTCCAGAATGCAATATATTCTAGAGGTTGGATGCGGTGGGGAATGCCATCTGTAGATGGTATCACCCTATAGAAGCCTGTGGAATTCTACCTGTCTTCTCCCCTGAGAGGGTTCTAAAATTGGATAACTCCCAGCAGCCCCCATGGTGCGTGCATAACTCTACACATGCGCAGAATTACTTGCAGGTCCTAAACCCAGAAGTCCTTATTGGGAGAGTTGTCCTTTATGATTTTTTTCAAGCGTATAGCATTAATAATCACCATTATGCTTGTGATGCGTGGCGGGATGCATCGCATTCACAATGAGATGCATCATGCATCCCACCCATTTACTTTAAACTATGGTTTTGGACTATGGTAGCAGACTCAGTCAACAGAGAAGAACATACATACTACAGAAAGTGCCATTGACAGAATACAACTTTTGATAGTAACTGGAGCTGACACTGCAACAACTTATCATGGACAACGCCATGCAATTCATGATTACAGAGTTCAAAGAATTTGCAAATACCCGGGACTTTGCACATAACACCTGCAGTCCCAACTAGCCACAATCCAATGGGCCAGCAGGAAGAGGCATCTGCTTAGCCAAACACCTGTTGGAAAAATGCACATGTGTTAACACTGTGCAGCATTGCTTAACTTAAGAAATGTACCACAGCATGATTTACCCTTACCAGGCCAGGACGTTCATTCATGTTACAAAGCAACAACTGCAACAGCAAGTACATATACAAGTAGGGCCGGTTCTACACCTTGTGGCGCTCAGTGCGAAAGTTTCCACTGGCGCCCCCCCAGTGGTAAAATAGATAGTGCGCGCCTAAGGTGCGCAGCAAAAAATAGGGGCGTGGCTTCATAGGGGAGGAGCGTGGCCACAGCAATGCCCCCAGTAGTTGTGCCCCCAGTAGCTGTGCCCCCTGTAGCTGTGCCCCCAGTAGATTTCCCCCAAGTAGTTGTGCCCCCAGTTGATTTGCCCCCAGCAGCTGTGCCCCCAGTAGATTTGCCCCCTGTAGCTATGCCCCAGTAGATTTGCCCCAGTAGTTGTGCCCCCTATAGCTATGCCCCCAGTAGTTGTGCCCCCTGTAGCTGTGCCCTTTAGTAGCCGCTTACAAACACAAACAAAAAATAAAAACAATACTTACCAACCCTGCTCCTGCTTCCCAATCGCTGCTGCTGCTCCGTCTGGCCGTCTCCTCTCTATGGGAGAGATGTCATGACGTCTCTCCCACAGCAGTGCCACACAGACACTAGAGGTCAATAATGACCTCTAGCATCTGACAGGTGCGCCGGCCGCAGCGGACGCCCACACAGCCCAAAGCGTCTGCTGCAGCTGGGGAGCAGGGTGCGGGTAGGCGGCAGACACCTGCGGGCTGACTGCAGCCACGCCCCCAGGCGCAGGCACTGCTTGTCTGCACCAAGAACCGCTCCTGTATACAAGTACAAACAGTACTTACAGCACAGAAGTTATGATCGAGCAGCACATTGTCTTCCAAATCTTGTTCCATGCAAGCTGTCTGATTACAAACTCCTCATGGATATTATAGACCTGCTACCATCCTCTGCTACTTGTCCCAACAGTTACGTAATACAAGCTTAGGGTATCGCCGCCTTTGAGCATAATCCAAAAATATACAGGTAGGTTAATTGGATCCCAACAAAAAAATTAATCCTAGCATGAATGTGTCTGTGTATACATGTGATAGGGAATATAGATTGTAAACTCCCCTGGGGCAGGGACTGATGTGAATTTGAAATATATTCTCTGTACAGCGCTGCAGAATATGTGTGCGCTATATAAATAACTGGTAATAAATAATAAATAAATAACCTCGGTCACCAGCTGAGTCTTCCTGAGGAAGTAACCCTACCATGGTTGACCAAGAATGCATTCACACCTCACAATCAAGATCTGAAGGGACCATGACCGTACCTTCAGACTCAAAACCATCACTTGACTGCTCAGATGGGCTGTTTGGAACATATCAAACTATGACTACGATGTCTTGTTTGGTATCCAAGCCTATCCCTACTTTCCAGGACTATGTAACTTAGTGATAATTATTCTATGACTCGCTTTATCTCAATCCCGCAAACCTGCTGCCCCTTTCTACCCGGCTACCTTTCTAGGCATTATCTATCATTTATATCTTAAGGGAAAAGATGTACAGTAAATGTATGACCTGCCAGGACCTGTCAGGAAATGACATCTTTTGCCATGCATGCTGCCTGTTTCCCTTAAGTCATTCTGGTTAGGTATGTCATGCTGAGTAAACACATACTGTTTAACTCCAGAAGTTGTCATCCCAGTCATTCTACACCCACAGCTACAGTACAGAGACAGTGCCACCTCCTTGAGTCCCTCTTACATTATAGGCTGGCTAGTTTTTACCGCTGGGGACCTGGTTCTGCCTCAGCTCCTCCATCTTCTCTCTCCCATACTGCTGCTGGCAAAGAGCTGCGTAGCTCCACCCCCTGCTCATTCTCCATCTCCCTCTTCTCTTCGCCAGCTAAAAGTGCAATTCCTGTTCTGTACTGCAGCTGTGATTAAGATATGAAAGGTCCCTTTAATTCGGCACTGGCCACAGTAGTTAATTAGTTTGTAAGTTTGTAACACACAACAGTGTGTTAAATAAATGTATCATTCAATTAAGAAATGCCTTTATTCTGGGGGACAGGGGTGTAGTGTAGAATAGTAATTCGTAGTCTCACATCCATAGATTCCTTTTGATATCAGAGATTTAATTACTGCCTCTCATACAGTACATACCTCCCAACACGACCCTCTCCAGGAGGGAGAGAATGCTCTGCTACTGGACATTCCTCTTAATTTATGATTGCTGGAACCTGTGTTGAACAGGTTAATGTATAAGAAAAGTGTTTCACCACAGGTGATGGCAATCATAAGTTAAGTGGGAAGTCCAGGAGCAGAGCATTCTGTTCCTCCGGGAGATGGTCATGTTGGGAGGTATGCAATACAAAAACGGAATGTTTGGGGGTTTTGATATACAATAAAGGAATGTTCTTTTTGTTGATTTTGGGATGTGGTGGGGTTCTGCTGCAGAATTGACAATAAACAAGCACCAGAGTTTTGGGATAATCAGTGCAGTAAAATACAGAAATTCTTTTTAAAGGGGATAGGGTACTGCTGCTGCAACATTGAAGCATACAGCTTTCTGTATAATCAATAATGTACACCAGTGGTTCACAAACTTTTTTGATCGCGGCGACCTATAGTATCAGAATTTTTTTCACATCACCCATAGGCTAAACTTTCTTATTGAGTAATTTCCGAAGAAATATTAAATTAGCTAAACCGTGTTTATATGTCATCCTTAGGTTGAATTGTGTGGTGTGGGACAGGATTTGCCTCTGTTTGTGCACATATTTTATGATTGGCAGCCACCAGCACTGATTTTGTTATTTCATTGACCATAAATAATTTGAATTGGTCCTGGACCACAAATCCAAGGCACCCCTGCAAGTGCCATGAGGCACCCCAGGGTGCCACGGCACACAGTTTAAGAACCACTGCTGTACACACTAACTGCTCACACTTTGTCACCGTATCTATTTCACACTGCATTATATATTGTGAGAATCGAAAGAAAATACACCTTTCATCCAATTTCTAACAGCATCTCAAGAAAGTATTAGCATCTCTACTGCCTATACTAAATAAATAATCTCAGTCTTCCAAATAAACCTGTGATGGGATACATATGCCATTTTTGCAGACGGGATGCCAGCTGTCACTATATCGACAGCGGCCTCCCGTCTGCCGGAATCCCCGGCAGCAAGTTTTTTACTTACTCCTTGTGGTATCCCTTGCATCTGTTCCCGTTTATGACTTTAACTTACAACGCATATTTCTGCTTACAACTTTTTACTGCACCATCTCATTTAATTCTACATTATGTACATTCTCCAGCCTGCCATGCTAGAAATCAAATCATGGGGTTACAGTCTGCAAGCCAGATGCAGCTAAGCAAGAACCATATTGTGGGGTTTCCTGGTGAACACCGCTGGTATGCTGAGACTCCACAGCCCTCTACTGTTGGTAAAGCTATTCTTAGCTGGCAGAATGAATTCCCATATTTGTACTAAAATCATTACACAGCTCTTGTAAAGTGGTCTGGATTCCATGGTTTAGGCTTACTAAAGAAAATAATCTCAACATTCCCATTTTGATCTAGAAAGAACATTCATTCTTTCACCTTGTATTAAATTTATTTTTACTGCACTGTCAAGGTCATGCAACATTTTTTTAATTGGACCAGAGCAATTTCTATTTATCATTCTGGCTGTCTTATCTACCCTCTGTGTTGAACCAAAACATTGACACGATGTTACCTTTTTATTTCTCAACTAAGATAAAGGAAGTTGAACATGTTCTTCTGAGAAGGGATCAACATCAAAAATCAAGTGTTTTGTTGACTTGAAGGGAAACATCAAATGTTTTGTTAACAGGGTTAAAATTTTGCTTAAAACATTTTAACAGTGACGGCGGTATAACTTTAAAATTGTACACATTCATGCAGAAGAACGAAAATGCAGGGAAAATATATAATATGTGTTTATTGTCTTTCTGTGACAAATGATTGGTTTGAACTTCCTTTTAAAGAGTAAACTGACAATAACCCAAATCATAATTTATATAATATTAATTTCTGTATTGAATGAACTATGCACCACACTCAGCTACTATTATGCAGGCAAAGTCTAGTTAGACCCACACCATTGTTGGACTAAGCTGTGGGACCCCTTGTTTTACCATTATTCTCATACTTTATGTCAGAGGCGCACCCCTGATCTCCTGCCGCGATTGTGGCAAAAAGGGGGTGTGGTCTGACGCATAGGGGGCGTGGCTTCACGGGGATCCTGGAATCGTCACTCTGGGGGCATGCCCAGCATCTCCGGAGATACTGGGCTTCCCCCAGAGACAGTCTCCGTGCACTGTCGGCTCCTCTTCTATGACAGGAGCCGGGTGCTTGTAGGAGACTTTCTCACTGCAGCACCTGGCTCCTGACACTGCGGAGGAGCTGACATTTGGTGTCACCCCCTCCAGGTGTCACACCCGGGTGTGGGCCACACACCCCGCACCCGCCTTGAGACGCCACTGCTTTATGTATATGTTTGAATAATGAAAGTTTTTTTCCCTATCAATTAACTCCTGCAATCCAAAACTAAAATATACAGATGTGTCCTTTTTTACTGTTGCTTCAGTCAAACCAAATAACCTCACTTAGCGCATCAGGTCCCCCGTACAACTCGGCAGCGGTCAGTGTCTTTTTTTGCAGGAAGTGATAAAATGCATTGCTAGCATACACAGATCAATGGGGCTTGCAACATTTCTACATCTGTTTGTGACTGAGTCTTAATTTGTGTCAGAAAGACTCCGATGAGAGCAGCCGTGGCATTTCCTCATGCCAGGTTCTATCTTTGTAATAGTACTACAGTAAATACAAAAACACAAAAGAGATAACAAAAGCAAAAATAATGACCTTACACTGGTAATTAGATACTGTATATCATAAGAAAATTGATTAATGATCATTAGTCCACAGTATACAAATCTTTTATAACCATTATCATAATTATGGTATAATTAGGAAAACATAAACCTATATTTGATAATGATTACTCCCAAAAATATGAGTACCTGTGAAGTTGGGCAGTACGGATGGTGTAATGGTTAGCATTACTGCCTCACAGCACTGAGGTCATGGGTTCCATTCCTACCATGCCCCAACTTTGTGGAGTTTGTATATTCTCCCCGCACTTGAGTGGGTTTTCTCCGGGTGCTCTGGTTTCCTCCTGCAATCCAAAAATATACTGGTACCGGTAGGTTAATTGGCTCCCAACAGAAAATTAACCTTAGCGTGAATATGTCTGCGTGCACATGTGATAGGAAAATATACATTGTAAGCTCCACTGGGGCAGGGACTAAAGTGAATGGGCAAAATGTTAATATCTGTAAAGGGCTGCAAAATATGTGTGCGCTATATAATTAGCTGGTAATAATAATAATAATAATAATATTATCTCTGCGACAATGACCACGGGTAATTTTATCACAGCGGGTTATCCTATTAGTCCCGATGCGGCTCCATATCTGTTATACCAGTCCCAAACTAATACATTAGGCAGATAGGTCATTGGTAGTTAGGAAGTTAAGTGGGTTGCACTCAACTCAATACTTATTAAATATTGTTCCAGTGATAGATATCTGCACAAGACTATATCTAAGTACTTTTGCCAGCATTTAACTATTATCCTATCAAGATTATATTGGATTTTCTGTACTGTAGTTGTATAGTACCGGGATAACTGAAAAGCCCTACAAACAGGGCTTGCACCTTTTAAGGAAACTGGGGGGAAGGGGGGGGGGGGGTTATACGTAATCCATATGTGGGATGAAAACCATGGTCCACTAGACCAGTGTCTGGTAATGTTACCATTGAAAATATATTAATACAAAATTAACCATGTTTATATGGTATGACATGACAAATACAGTTTGTATAATCGGAACTTACTATGGCTTAGGATAATTATTTATAGTGGTGTAAGTACTGGGTGAGATGAAGTTAATAATATACAAATAACGGGAGTTATTTTGTGCAATGGGTTTAAAATTGTTCATAGAGCCACAACTAAAATTCCTGCCTAGACCCAACCAAAGTGGCTCTGGGTATTATTTAGAGGAGTTATAATAATGAAAGGGAATGTCATATTGACTTTAATGGTGTCTAACTGTAAGATGCTTGTTTATAACATTGGGAAATTCATTATTGGCAAAAATCTAGGGGTTAATATTAGGAGGGTTCTGAGGGTGGTAGAGGGCTCCCAGTGCAGTGCACTATGGCCCTCATTCCGAGTTGATAGCTTGCTAGCTGCTTTTAGCAGCAGTGCACATGCTAGGCCGCCGCCCTCTGGGAGTGTATCTTAGCTTAGCAGAAGTGCGAATGAAAGATTAGCAGAACTGCACTGGAAAAACTTCATGCCGTTTCTGAGTAGCTCCAGACCTACTCCTATCTTGTGATGACTTCAGTATGTTTAGTTCCTGGTTTGACGTCACAAACACGCCCTGCGTTCGGCCAGCCACTCCCCCGTTTCTCCAGCCACTCCTGCGTTTTTGCCTGGCACACCTGCATTTTTTAGCACACTCCCTGAAAACGCAGAGTTGCCGCCCAGAAAGACCCACTTCCTGTCAATCATACTACGAACACTCGAGCGACTGAAAAACGTCGCTCGAGCTTCTGTAAAACTACAAAGTTTTGTGTGAAAGCACTTAGCGCATGCGCATAAATGCTGATTTTTCACCTGATCGGTGCGCTGTGAAAAACGGCAGCAAGCGATCAACTCGGAATGACCACTTATGTCAAGTACTCCGAGAGCTATCCTTTCTCTAGATATTGAAAAGGCTTTTGACATGGTGCACTGGGATCATCTTTTCGACTAACTGGCAAGGTTTGGTTTCCCTGCAGGTTTTCTTTCTTCTATTCGCAACCTGTACACTGAGCCTTCCTCCCAGATTATTTGCAATGGCATGCTATCAGATTCTTTCCTGTGCTGTGAGGCACTCAGCAGGGCTGCCCGCCATAGCACTGGAACCAGTGACCATTGCCCTACGACACTTTCCCTTGTATCAAGGGATTCAGATTGGACGACTTAACCTTCGTTTAGACCTGTTTGCAAACGATATGTTATTATTTATCTAATCCTGACCATTCTATCCCAATAGCTTTTCATATTATTAGCCACTTTAGTACGTTTTCAGGATATAAAGTTCCAGACTGGATTACTGTAATCTCCTCCTAACTGGCCTCCCTGACAATTACCTAACTCCACTCCAATCTATTTTCTCAATGCTGCAGCCCGGCTCATCTTCCTCACCAAACACTCTACATCCACCTACCCTCTCCAACAAGCCCTTCACTCGCTTCCCTTTCCTTTCAGAATCCAATTCAAACTTCTCACACTCACTTACAAAGCCCTCACCCACTCCTCTCCCATTTACATCTCTGACCTTATCTCCCTTTAATCTCCCACCCGTCCTCTTCGCTCTGCTAATGCACGCCAACTCTCCTGTCTTATGATTACTTCCTCCCACTCCTATCTCCAAGATTTTTCACGTGCTTCTCCCTTTCTCTGGAATTCTTTACCTCTCCCCCTCAGACTCTCCACCTCTCTACAGAACTTCAAACTGGCTCTTAAAACACACGTCTTTACCAAACCCAGCCAAATCTCATCCTAACCCTCTGTCCCATGCTCGGTCTACCCCATCTGTGTCACCCCTGTCTGTCTGCCCCTCCCCTTTAGAATGTAAGCTCTCATGAGTAGGGCACTCTTCCCTCATGTGCTTATCCTTTTCTTACGTTAATAATCCTCAAATGCCCAAATCCTGCAGTTTTTTGGCCAACTTGAAACTTATCTCTATGTCGTTTACTGGTGTAGTTATGCTTAGTTACCCTGTACATGTCCTATATTGGGGGTCATTCCAAGTTGATCGCTCACTAGCAGTTTTTAGCAGCAATGCAGATGCATTTGCCGCCGCCCACTAGGGAGTGTATTTTCGCTTTGCAGAAGTGCAATCACTTGTGCAGCAGAGCGCCTGCAAAAGCATTTTGTGTAAAACAAGACCAGCCCTGGACTTACTCTTCGTGTGCGTTGATTCTAACATTGGAGGGACGGCTTTAGACGTCACCCACCCAGTGTTTGCCCAGCCATGCCTGCATCTTCCCTGGCACGCCTGCGTTTTTCCAAACACTCCCTGAAAACGGTCAGTTGCCACCCAGAAATGCCCACTTCATGTCAATCATCCTGCGTTGTGCCGTGCGACTGAAAGATTCACTAGAACCTGTGCAAAACCACAAAGAACTTTGTACCCATACGTCGCGCGATTGCGCATTGCGGTGCATACGCATGCGCAGATTAGCCATTTTTTACACTGATCATTACGCAGCGAACAACGGCAACTAGCGATCAACTCGGAATGACCCCCATTGTCTTCAACTGTAAGTCACTGTTTTCCTGTTTTGATAATGTGCATATGTCATGTGCAATTGGGCGCTGCGGAACCCTTGTGGCGCCATATAAATAAAGGATAATAATAATAATAATACATAATAAATATTAACAAAGCTGAACTTCTTAATGGCCCACCTCCCTCGTTACCGCCGAGAGATCAACTAGACACAATCAGGATTATGCCTTCACATCTTAAGTACTTAAATATTAATATACCACATAGAACTTCACATTTGTATTGACATAATTTTGCTACTGCCCTATCTAATATTAAGAAATCTCTGGACATGTGGCAAAAGTTACCTCTCTCCCTTCTTGGTCGTGTAGAAGTCATTAGATCTATGTTACTACCTAAGCTTACTTACATCATGCAAATGTTGCCTATTAAGCTATCCCCTTTAGATATCAAGAAGGTCACCAAACTGTTCAAGAAATTTATTTGGCAATCGAAAAAATCCAGAATTTTGAGGCATAGATTACAACTCCCCCAAAAAAGATGGAGGACTGAGGTTCCCAGATCTTCTCCTTTACTCACGAGTTCTATTTTTCAGATACATAACTGACTGTTTGTTGGAAACCAGTACGAATCAGATTGTGTGCTTTTTACCCCTATTCACCAGGGGCTTTGCTCCACACTCCCAAATCCCACATTCCAGCAAACTTTTAGTCTCACCCATTTCTTAGGGATACCTATGATGCTTGGTGGGCGACTAATAAAATTCTCCACATAGATCCATAGTACTCTGTTTGGTTGCCTTTATGGAACAATCCAATGTTTACACTTAGTCAAGATAATTATTTTTTGCATCGTCTCCAGATCAAGGGTTTACCAAATGTGACTCAGGTTTTTGACCCGGGTGGTGCAATTCTCCCATTTAAGGTATTGCAAGATGTTTGGTCTCAGTATTTTTTTTGCCTACTGGCAAATTAGACACTATATTGAATCTTTACCCCACTCGCGCACAGACTTATTAATTTCTGATCCTTTGCTACTGATATTTTCTAGATTGTCGATTTCTCCATTTAAAACTAGATGCATCTATGACATGCTGATAACGCCCCTAACAATCAATACATGGAAATTGGTCTCACTGATGTGGAAGAAGGACATCACAGATTTGCTACAGGATGACACACTATTTAAATATTTTGATAACATCATGAGGAAAGTGAAATCTACTGTCCTGCATGAAGTGCACTTTGAGACCACTTATAGGGCATATGTTTTGCAGAAGCAGAGGAGCTTTTTTGTGGACAATGAAACCGGCCACTCTTTGAAATTTTTCCACTCCTCAGACACTTTTTTTCCATAATTTTTGACTGTGTGGACATGTTAAATGATTCTGGAATAAGATTGTCTTTATTAATAAGTAATTCTCACTGCAGGTTCCTCTGCACCCTTTACCCCTGTTATTTGCTAATATTTATTTATGGCACTTGCCCGCTTCTCATCAACATTTGGTCCCTTTTTTGATAATGTTAGTAACAGTCACTAAGAAAGCTATACTACAGTACTGGACTTCTAAATCATCTCCTACCTTGACTAAGGTGCATGGGCTGTTGATCAAATTCATGTGCTTTGACCGTTTTTCAACTTTACCTAAAGTACAACTGGGAATGAGCGGGTTCGGATTTAACGCCAGAATTAACGCAAGTTCGGTTTTATCCTGATTTTTCCTATTGGCTATCCAAAACACGTGACATCCGTGAGCCAATAAGATGCCGTTTTGAGAACCGAGTAAATCCGAGTAAAACCGAGTAAAACCGAACCCGCTCATCTCTAGAATGAGAGCCTTCTTTAGGAGATGGGGACACAAAACCTCTTTCGGTACAATCTCAAATCAAGGCACTGTATGCTTAAATTTGCCCATTACTATTGTGATTTACCGTATATACTCGAGTATAAGCCGACTTTTTCAGCACATTTTTCTGTGCTGAAAAAGCCCCCCTCGGCTTATACTCGAGTCAATGGCTGCAGCAGACGCCGTGGGCTGTGTGGGCGTCCGCTGCAGCCGGCTCCAGGACAGACACTAGAGGTCATTATTGACCTCTAGTGTCTGTGCGCGTTGCTATGGGAGAGACGTCATGACGTCTCTCCCATAGAGATGATCGGGTGCCGGGGAGCGGGCGGCCGCACAGAGCGGCGGCCGGACGGAGCGTGCGGCCGGACGGAGCGAGCGGACGGACGGAGCGGAGCAGCACAGCAGCAGAAGAAGCGGTCGGGAAGCAGGAGCGGGGCAGTGGTAAGTATTGTTTTTGTGTGTGTTTGTGTGTTTGTAAGCGGCGACGGGGGCACTGCAACAGGGGGCAAAGAAAGAAGGGGGCACTGCAACAGGGGGCAAAGAAAGAAGGGGGCACTGCAACAGGGGGCAAAGAAAGAAGGGGGCACTGCAACAGGGGGCAAAGAAAGAAGGGGGCACTGCAACAGGGGGCAAAGAAAGAAGGAGGCACAACTACTGGGGGCAATGAAAGGGGGCACAACTACTGGGGGCAATGAAAGGGGGCACAACTACTGGGGGCAAAGAAAGAGGGGCACAACTACTGGGGGCAAAGAAGGGGCATAACTACTGGGGGCAAAGCAACGGCAGCATGTTTTTATCTGGCACTGTGGGGGGATATCTGTTACTGGGGGTATATGTGGCACTGGGGGCACAACCCTAGCAACAAGCATTACCCCCTGGCAACAAGCATAACCCCTACCGCATGAAACCCCTGGCAACGAGCATGACACCCTGAGCATGAACACCCCTGGCACCGTACATTTCCCACCCTAGGCTTATACTCGAGTCAGTCATTTTTCCCATTTTTTTGTGGTAAAATTAGGTATCTCGGCTTATATTCGGGTCGACTTATACTCGAGTATATACGGTAGTTAATTCTTCCTCAGTATGATCTGAATTAGCCAACTCCTGCTCACTCTGTGGTTGACATTTGTATATGTGGGTCAATACCTAGACTCACTTACTGCTTATGTCTTTGCATACATATATCTATCCCTGCAATTCTCATATGTACATTATGATGTGGGCACTTGATTTATTACTTTATGGGTGTATGTCTGATTGCTTACTGCAGTGTTTTGGTGTTTCTCCCGTTTTAAAATTTACAGAAGACGTGGTATCAAGGTATACTCAAGGAGTATATCTAAGTCTAGCTATGGTGGACCACCAAAACAAGTTTGACATTGGAGGCGGGCACTAACTAGTCATCTAGATTAAGAGACAACATGGATAACTGTATTTTGCGACTGAAGATGAGACTACAAGTAAATTGTCCCATGTTTACATAGACAGGTTTTACACAAGGCCAGGTCCTGCCACCATACATCCAGCAAGTTGAGGAGGATGATGATGAAGCAGCAGCAGCAGCAGGTGAACTTCTCATTTCCTCCCCCAGGCAGCACAAAAACATTCCAAAGAAAATCAAATGACATAGATATTCTTGGGTTGGGTACGGGAACACAGCGCTTAGAATGCCAATGGTCACATGACCGACAGCAGCATCCAGACACTGATATTCCAGACACCTGGTGGGTAAGTATGGTAACCCTCTTCCAGCCCTAACCCTACTCCTCTGTTCTTGCAGCCTAACCCTAACCCTCCCTTTTTTCTACCTAACCCTAACCTCCCTCTCTGTAGCCTAACCCTCCCTTCCCACAGCACTAACCCTAACCCTTCCCCTAGTGTCTAACCCTAACCCTCCCCAGCATACTTACATTTGGGATGTCAGCTGTCAGAATTTCAGTGTTTGCATTCTGACAATTGACGGTATTTAGGTGCCAGTTTTCTACCCACTGGCATTCTAAGCGTCGGTATGCCCACTACAGGTTGTAGTTAAAATGCCGCCGTACTGGATCCCGGCGATCAAAATACCAAAGCTGGAATCCCGAATTGCGGCATAATGCCGGCATCAAAATCCTGGTGGTGCTCAGGATCTCGCCATCAAAATACAGATGTCTCGAATCCCAAACGTTCATTTACCATGCACGCTCGCTTCCTGCCATGGGCGGGGTGGGAGGTTTGGTTTAGGCATTAGAAGGGGGGTTAGGGTGCAGAAACAAGAAGGGGATGCTTAGGTACCAAGGACAGGGGGTTAGCCACTTACAAGGGAAGGTTAGGGTTAGGTACCAAGTGGGGAGGATTACATTTAGACAGCGGGGAAGGGAGGGTTAGGCACCACTGGGGAGGGATAGGTTTAGGCACCACTGGTAAGAGTTAGGGTTAGGCACCCACAAGGGAGGGTTTGGGTAGGGGGCAGGGGAGGCTTAGGGTACTTTTTCAGAGGGCTTTCTGGATTCTGATGGATGGGATGCCGCTGGCGGTATTCTGACCACCGGCACCCTGTCCATCAGTATATCATACCGAATCCCCCACTACATCCCATATTCTCTATTACTGTTATACTTACAAAAGCATTTCCATTTACAAGTCCTTCACATCCTCCATGCAGAATCATACATACTTTCATGCATCAGCAACCTAAGCACAGAATGATGAAAAAGTCATTCAACATTATATTTGGGAACAGTATGTACCCCCTGCATAAGAGGAAAGCTGAATTCACTACAACCTACTATATTGCCTACTGTCCTGGCCAAGCTGCACCTGCTCCTGAATTGGCTGCAGCATTCCAGGACACACATTCCAAAATCATTTTATAGATATCAATATAGCGCACATTGTTATCGGCCAGAATGTGTGCAAGGGCCTGATATATACAGTATATTGCATGCTTACTAGGGGTTTTGATGATGGGAAACCTGCCAAATAAAATACAAAATAGAGCACTTCAACATATTTGGTAACCACTGTTGATATTAGCACTGACCATTGTTTATTTAAAAAAATGCTCACATATTCAAAGTTTTTCTTGATTGATTTGCAAATCACAGTATAATTAATGCCATTCCCATGTTTCTAGCACAATCTTGTTATATGGTTTGAACAAAACATGAGTTAAAAGTATTGTATTTACATTTCAGGTATCTGTGTGCAATGCTATATGTCTGGTTGTGTCATGGCTCAGCAGAACTAACAATGTAATGCACATACCAAGTTCAAAGTGACTCAAGTTTAACCCACATGACAATGTGACTATACTGGGCAATGCTCTAAGTATAGAACACATACACATGATTTCTATTTACTATAAAGGATTAAAGCAACATGAGCACTCCAAATGGAGATTTCCATAAACCCGTACATGTAAAGGGGATGCGTTTAGCATCACGGCAGTTAGGAAGCCAGTGGTCATGTGACCGATGCCAGAATCCCGACACCACTCAGGAGGCCGATGCTGGAACACCGACAGCTGACATCCTGAAGTTACGTATCGGGGTACAGGTTATGGTTTGGGCACGGGTTGGTGGGGGGTGGTGTGAGGAGGGTTACGGTTAGGCACTGGGGGGGAATTAGACATAGCCTCCACCCTCGGAGGGTTAGGGTAGGGTAGGGTTAAAATACTTACCCCGTCCAGTGTTGGGATCTTCAGTGTCGGGAAGCCGCTGTAGGTCTTGTGACCGCAAGTATCCCGGCCACCAATATTACATGCCTAACCCATGTGAAGAATGTATCAGTGAGCATGATTGTGGCTCTTCTCTGTGCTTTGAACCTTTAAACCCACATCATAACAGTAGTGTCCATAGTTTGAATTAAAGATGTTAAAAACTTTTTATTATTTAAATACCATTTCAAAATAGAAATATTTGTGTTTCTTTTAAAACTAATTTTAATGTGAATGCTGAATTGCAAACTTTGGATATGAACTAGCATAATACTGTGTAAACTTTGTAATAATTATGGGTGAGCAAAATAATTATGGAAGTTCTTGAGATTTATCCCTTTATTATCAGTTGCAGTCTTTTTATATTTTAAGCTTAATTTTTATAATTTATTTTATTCGTAGAAAGAAAAAACAGAAATAACACTTTTAACAATAGGTTTCAGTATTGTCAAATATGAATTGTGCTGAATTTAATTAAAAAAGTGATACACAAAGGGACAATGCTTACATGGAGGCAAATTTACAAAAATAAAAGGGTTTCACTATACCACAGTATATGTTAATTTGGGAAAATATTGTAATCCCAGAGGTCAGAATCCCAACAGTCAGAATGCCGACAACGGCATCCTGATGTTATGAATTCCGACGGATCCTGGTGAGTACTTTACCTGTACCCCTAACTCTAACCTACTCTTCCCACAGCCTAACCCTAACCGGGATACGTCATTAGGTCGACACCACTTAGGTCGACCACTATAAGTCGACATGCATTAGGTCGACAGGGTCACTAGATCGATGTGGTCATTAGGTCGACATGTACTAGGTCAACAGATCAAAAGGTCGACATGAGTTTTTCACATTTGTTTAAAAAAAATTGGACATTTTCATACTTTACGATCCACGTGGACTACGATTGGAACGGTAACCTGTGCTGAGCACAGCAGTAGCGGAGTGAGGCACCTTGCCCGAAGCATTGCAAGCGAAGCAAGACATGCAAGGGGACACGGTGCACTAATTGGGGTTCCCCGTCACTTTACGAAGGAAACGACACCAAAAAAAGTAAAAAAACTCATGTCAGCCTTTTGACCTGTCGAACTAGTACATGTCAACCTAATGACCATGCCGACCCAGTGACCATGTCGACCTATAGTGGTCGACCGAACGACTGTCGACTTAAGTTGTGTCGACCCAACGACCCATACCCCCCTAACCCTACCCCGACCATCATAATCCTGAACACATCCCGTTAATTTATATGTTAATTTTTTGGGTGCATTATAAGAATTTCCATACTGCATACACATACATTTGTATATCCATTTTGTATATAGTACACTTGCATCCCATTCTTTTAGAGGCAGAACAGGGCGGGCAAGTATATTTCTTGCCGGTACTGGGGGGCTGGAGTAAAAATACACACAGGTCTATTCATGAAGCAGTGAAAATCGTGATGAAGTGAGCTAGTGGAGAAGTTGCCCATGGCAACCAATCAGCTGCTATGTATAATGTTATAGAATGCAATTGATAAATGTAACATACTTCAAATCTGATTGGTTGCCATGGGCAACTTCTCCACTGGCTCACTTCTCCACTCTTTTCACTGCTTCATAATTAGACACCACAGTGTTTTTAATTGACTGAATGCCTATTGACCACCACTTCAGCTGACAGAACTGAAATCATAAATATTTAAATATTTTGACTATACTACATCATTTGATTTCCAAGGCGTTAAATAACAAATATGGACTTTTTTATTTCAACTAATTTTTTTGATGATTTTCATATTAATATTAACTCAAGACAGTTTTTAAAAAAAAGCTTAGAATCTAGGATAGTTTTTCTAAAACTTCTAAGCAACCAATTTTTTTATTGCATCTTAGTAAATGATAGACTGAATCTGCTTGGGTGCTATGGGCAATATCACCACTTTTCATGTTTAGAAGCTTTAGTGCTGTAAATCTACCTCCCTAGTGTTGCTGTGGCAAATACTGCATTTAATATCATTGCCAGTTCAAATGCTCTGAGAAGCAACAGCTTTGTATCTCTAGCCCATGGTGTGTGTTCTAGCTGTTGCTCCTGATGTTCTTTTTCATGTTTCACAAAATGAATGTTTTCTACTGTCATTGAAAAACAATCATATAATCTTAGACGGTTTATTAAATATGACTGTAGGAATGTGGTATATTTTCTAGCTTGTCATCTGTGTGAGATGGCATGTAGGTAGATGACAGTTCTCAGAGCCAACTCTATGATATCAGAAAAGCTAATACATCACACTGTAGCCAGACAGGTTGTTCATAATGCTGACACAAAGTCACTATATATAAAGGAAATCAAAACAATAGTATTTTCACTGTGAGGTTGTGATTCCTTCCAATGGAGTCAGGATCCCGGTGGTCGGGATGGGATCTCGGCAGTCGAGCGCAGCGAGCCCACAAGGGGCTTTGTTGCGCTCGCCCTGCTGCTGGCATTCTGCCGGTCAGGATCCCGGTGTCAGTATTGTAAACACCGCGTTCCCAACTGCCGAGATTGCGTACCCAACCCCTTTCAACACATACAGATGGAGCCACACTAATCTGTGCCTGGGCGCGCCTGGAAAGACGGACCGCCGGGAGCGTATGGGGTGCACGTGCATCGTAAATGCGCATGTGCCCCATTCAAAGTGAATGGGAGTATCTGTATACGCTAGGCCACTCACCCCTACCTGCGATGTAGCCCCACTCAATGAGTATGGCTCCATCTGTATGTAGAAAGTAAGCCTTTTGGAGATTTACAGTTTAAATTTCATTTTACCAATGGTTTTAATTATAAATAGTTTAATTTACAGAGCTGATACATGAGATATATTAAAGGAAGAATATAAGGATATGGCATTTGCAATGCAGCTCATCATTTTTCAGCATTGTAACTGTCTTCATATTTCTGAACAGTAGCTTCATAGACAGGCCAAAAACAAAACAAATATATTTAGCTAGCAGTATCTGACAGTAAGATTTCTACAATCCAATATCAGAATATAATTTGCACCCCTAAAATAAATATATTTTAAATTATTTAATGATATAATAATCACATAAACTAAGAGTAGTGTCATTTAGACAAATTGAAGATGAAAAAGAAAAATAGTTCATTTTTCAGCTGTGCATACAACTAGTCGCATGTACTGTATGCGGGAATGATTACAAGCAATGCAGTAATCTGTAAATTGAAATCTATATTTCTGGTATCCGTAGCAGAAAATACTAGGCTTCCAGTAATTCACATTACCATGAAATAAAGCCTGAGCAGGATTACAGGTATCTGCCGTAGTTGAATTGCTTGTTCCTACAGAGACTGAGAAAATCACAAAATGATACAGTGTAAACATCCAGTAGATTTCCATATCCATTTTTGTAGCATATTAAATATTTGTATTAGTGATATGAAAACATTTTATTTCGCTACTTTCTCATATAATATTCAGCAGTCACCACCACAGCACTGCAACTGAAACGAATTCATGTTTCCATGTTTCCAATTCTGGAACCCAAAACTTGGATTGGAGTGCACAGCCACCTATTTGGACTACTAAAGTTGCTCAGTGACTACTTGATGCTGAAATAAAAAACGTGGGTGCTTCACTTTACACAAAAGAGAACAATGCTTTATTTTTATTTCTTTTAATTTTTTATTATAGATACACACACACACACACACACACACACACACACACACACACACACACACACAGGGCCGGTGCAAGGTTTCTCGGCACCCTAGGCAAATCTTAAACCTACCCCCCCCCCCTAATTCAGGTTATGTCACACAGTGCCCCTATTCACAGTAGAGACCACTTACGCTAAACCACACAATAGAGCCCATTCACATTCTGGTAGAGCCCATTCATGTCTTGACACACAGTAGGACTGCCCCTTATAACATTATATGTCGTACAGTAATGTCCTTATAACATTTTGCCACACAATAGTAATGCCCTTACACATTATGCCACATCAAAATTGGCTGCCGGTCCGTGAGCTCCGATTGGCCCGCGGATGACTCCAGATTCAAAATGAAGGAGTCACTGTCTCTCACATGGCTGAGAGGCAGTCTGCAAGCTGTAATCATCTCTACAGAAGTCCGCAATGGACAAACAGCAGTAGATCAGCACACCACCTCTTAGAGAAGTAGAAAAAAAGAGCATTCTTTAATTTGCAACAGTGCAATAACCGAAACGGGCTGTAGGGATAGCCATCTGCCAATATGCTGACTGCATCCATGATATTCGGATGAGTATGAATGCTGCTATGTTTTGTTGAAGGCATGAAGCTATTTACAAATTAAAGAATGCTATTTTTTTCTACTTTTCTAATGGGCCCTACACACTGCGTGATCCACCACCGAGCTGCCCGACAGTGGATACAGCTGACGGGCGACCCGGCGGCGGGGGGAGTGAAGTTTCTTCACTCCCCCCGTCACCCGGCTCCATAGCAGTGCAGGCAAATATGGACGAGATCGTCCATATTGGCCTGCATGCACAGCTGACGGGGCACCAGCAATGAACGAGCGCAGGGCCGCGCATCATTCATCGCTGGTGACTCCACACTGAAAGATATGAATGGTATCTCGTTCATTAATGAACGAGGTCGTTCATATCTTTCATTCATCTTTCATTACTGTCGCGCAGTGTGTAGGGCCCATAAGAGGTGGTGTGCTGGTCTACTGCTGTTTGTCCATTGCGGACTTCTGTAGAGATGATTACTGGATGTATTTGAGCACCCAAGGATTCATTCACCCTAAGTGGGTGCGAACTTGTACTATATATAAATATATATATATATATATACTATATATAAATACACCATCATTTCACATATTTTCAAGTATCCAGAGTGCTGCCTAATTACAAAATGGATATATACAGTGGTCGAAGTGGAAATTTTGAAGTGGGGGCATGCAAAAGTCAAGAACGGCGTGCTCGCTCCAGAAAAGGGGCGTGGTCACCAAAAAAAGAGGCGTGGTCACCCAAAAGGGGGCATGTCCAGTGTAGTAGAACCACTTATACTATCTAGTACTGGTGCCCCTTTCACCCTATAGCACACAGTACGAGCCGAAATTCACATTGTAGCACACTGAATGAGCTGAAATTCACCTTATAGCACATGGTACGAGCCGAAATTCACATTGTAGCACACAGTACGAGCCAAAATTCACATTATAGCACACTGATGGAGCCGAAATTCACATTGTAGCACACTGAATGAGCCGAAAATCACATTGTAGCACACTGAATGAGCTGAAATTCATATTGTAGCACACTGAATGAGCTTGAATTCACACTGTAGCACAGAGTACGAGCCAAAATTCACATTGTAGCACACTGCATGAGCTGAAATTCACATTGTAGCACACTGAATGAGTTGAAATTCACATTGTAGCACACTAAATGAGCCGAAATTCACATTGTAGCACACTGAATGAGCCGAAATTCACATTGTAGCACACAGTACGAGCCAAAATTCACATTGTAGCACACTGAATGAGCTGAAATTCACATTGTAGCACACTGAATGAGCCGAAATTCACATTGTAGCACACTGAGTGAGCCGAAACTCACATTGTAGCACACTGAATGAGCCGAAATTCACATTGTAGCACACTGAATGAGCCGCAATTCACATTATAGCACACTGAATGAGCCCAAATTCACATTGTAGCACAATCAATGAGCCAAAATTCACATTGTAGCACACTGAATGAGCTGAAATTCACCTTATAGCACACAGTACGAGCCAAAATTCACATTATAGCACACTGAATGAGCCGAAATTCACATTGTAGAACACTAAATGAGCCGAAATTCATATTGTATCACACTGAATGAGCCGAAACTCACATTGTAGCACACTGAGTGAGTCGAAATTCACATTGTAGCACACTGAATGAGCCGAAATTCACATTGTAGCACATTGAATGAGCCGAAACTCACATTGTAGCACACTGAATGAGTCGAAATTCACATTATAGCACACTGAATGAGCCCAAATTCACATTGTAGCACAATCAATGAGCCAAAATTCACATTGTAGCATACTGAATGAGCTGAAATTCACCTTATAGCACACAGTACGAGCCAAAATTCACATTATAGCACACTGAATGAGCCGAAATTCACATTGTAGTACACTAAATGAGCCGAAATTCACATTGTATCACACTGAATGAGCCGAAACTCACATTGTAGCACACTGAGTGAGTCGAAATTCACATTGTAGCACACTGAATGAGCCGAAATTCACATTGTAGCACATTGAATGAGCCGAAACTCACATTGTAGCACACTGAATGAGTCGAAATTCACATTGTAGCACACTGAATGAGCCGAAATTCACATTGTAGCACACTGAATGAGCCGAAATTCACTTTGTAGCACACTTAAAGAGCTGAAATTGTGACAGCAGGGACAGCCAGAGTGACGACAGGGGGAGAGAGAGTGACGACGGGGAGAGAGAGTGACGACGGGGAGAGAGCGTGACGACGGGGAGAGAGCGTGGCGACGGGGAGAGAGAGTGTGACGACGGGGAGCGAGAGTGTGACGACGGGGACAGAGAGTGATGACAGGGAGAGAGAGTGATGACAGGGAGAGAGAGTGACGACAGGGAGAGAGAGTGACGACAGGGACAGAGAGTGACGACAGGGAGAGAGAGTGACGACAGGGAGAGAGAGTGACGACAGTGACGACAGGGAGAGAGAGTGATGACAGGGAGAGAGAGTGATGGCAGGGAGAGTGACGACAGGGAGAGTGACGACAGAGAGAGTTACGACAGGGAGAGAGTGACGACAGGGAAAGTGACGACAGGGAAAGTGACGACAGGGAGAGAGAGGAGACGACAGTGACGACAGGGAGAGAGAGTGACTAGAGAGAGAGAGTATTTTAGGTCAAGAGGTCAAGTTGCTTCCGGGAAAATTGTGTCCCAAAAGAGACTCCCCCCACAGTGCAGGGCTGCTTTTAAGGGTTAAAGTAGCTGGTATGTAAGGCTGTAAATCTCTTGGTGCAGCGCCTCATACCTTCCAATGTGATTAATGTTCTCTTCAGCAGTCTCCTATCCACATGTGTGCAGGCTCCCTCCCTCGTATTGTGCTATCATTCCGGAGGCCCGTCAGCTGTCCTGTGGTGATGAGATGCACTCCCTCACTGCAGCCTGTCTGGCTGAGCTATTGCCCGTGTAGCTGCAGAGGTGAATGGGGAGCCGCAGCTGTTTCTGTTTACTGCTGGCCCCGGCGGTTGTTTCCGGGAGCGGTCAGCAAGGGGGAGGGGAGGGGGCGCAGCAAACCCTTCACATAGGCGGCCCTGGCTGGGGGTGAAGATGACTGATAATGGTGGTTGCGGCTGGCCAGACCTGCGCCGCGACCACCGCTAGGCTAGCATAAATAAATGTTTTAAGTACATCTTATTCAGCAGGAGTGTACCGCCCTCTAGTGGCTGCCGCCCATAGGCAGCTGCCTAAAGCTGCCTAATGGTAGCGCCGGCCCTGCACACACACACACACACACACACACACACACACACACCAGATGCAGGTTGACGGCACTCATAGGTAACCTAGCTCAATATTAAGCTCTGTCCATTGCATTTGCTGCATTCATTGGAGCCTGTCTCTTAGCATGAGCTTTTTGCTAAATTCCTGTTAAAACTTTCATTTTCACATTGTAAATTTATCACATTATAAATGCGGAATGTGATAAATGGGGCACTTAATAAACTTTGAAAATAAGAAAAGTACTGTGTAGGAATCATATACACTAAGCTCCTCCACAGCTAATATATATATATATCTATATGTGTATATATATATATATATATATATAAAAAAATGTCCAGCAGTAACAGCACACGGAGAGTTTTTCAGCAGGAAAAAAGTGTATTTAGAAAAATGACCTTTCGGAGCAACACGCTCCGTCCTCAGAATAAACACATACAATGGATGGATATATATATATATATATATATATATATATATATATATTTGGTATCAGTGCCTGAATAATAATGCATACCACTCCAACGCATTACTGGTACTCAAAGGATACACTGTACTTGCATAATGGCAGTGTATTCAAAAAGGTCTAGGTTTCAGGGTCTAAGCATAAGTCATCAGGACACATAAACAGCATAACAACTTTACAGTCCACTTACACATTAAGGGATATGGTTGATGATAAAGTATTTTCAATGAAAAGAGGATGGCCTTTGAGTTTACCAAACGTATATATACATGTAGCATACAGACGAATGCGGCACTCAGGGACCTTTTTAAAAGGTGATAAAAATGGTGAACTTTTCATCAATGTTTCGGTGATCGAATCACCTTCAGGATGCAGCAAAAAACGTTGCTGTATCCTGAAGAAGGGGAGTCGATCCCCAAAACGTTGATTAAAAGTTTCACCATTTGCTTCACCTCTTAAAAAGACTCTGAGTGCTGCATTCTTCTGTAAGCTGTATGTGGGGTGATTTTCCTAAGGAGGGCACCGGAGAGAGTTATTACCCTGTATGGATTAACAGAGTGCCGGATTGTTTTGTGTAGATAGATAGATAGATAGATAGATAGATAGATAGATAGATAGATAGATAGAACTGTGTCATTGCTGCAACCATTGATATATTCAAGGACAATAAAGAGAAATATGAATGTTGTCTATGATAGTGACATATTTGTTGCATATCAGCCCTCATACAGTATTTATTTTCAGTAATTGATATCTACCCATATGTGTATACAGTTATAATAAGATTGTAAGCTCCTTGGAGCAGTGCCCTCTTCCCTCCTGTTCTCACAGACCTCTTCTCTTGCACTTCAATTACAGCTCTCCCTTACTCTGTGACTGTCTATACCTGCATTTCTCCTGCTCATGGCTGTTCATCTCTTCTAACGGCTGCCCACCCCCAATAGTTTGCTGATTACTTCTTTGCTTCCTGACATCTCAGCTATATTGTGTACTGACAACTGTGGTGCTAATTAGAGATGAGCGCCTGAAATTTTTCGGGTTTTGTGTTTTGGTTTTGGGTTCGGTTCCGCGGCCGTGTTTTGGGTTCGAACGCGTTTTGGCAAAACCTCACCGAATTTTTTTTGTCGGATTCGGGTGTGTTTTGGATTCGGGTGTTTTTTTCCAAAAACACTAAAAAACAGCTTAAATCATAGAATTTGGGGGTCATTTTGATCCCAAAGTATTATTAACCTCAAAAACCATAATTTACACTCATTTTCAGTCTATTCTGAATACCTCACACCTCACAATATTATTTTTAGTCCTAAAATTTGCACCGAGGTCGCTGTGTGAGTAAGATAAGCGACCCTAGTGGCCGACACAAACACCGGGCCCATCTAGGAGTGGCACTGCAGTGTCACGCAGGATGTCCCTTCCAAAAAACCCTCCCCAAACAGCACATGACGCAAAGAAAAAAAGAGGCGCAATGAGGTAGCTGTGTGAGTAAGATTAGCGACCCTAGTGGCCGACACAAACACCGGGCCCATCTAGGAGTGGCACTGCAGTGTCACGCAGGATGGCCCTTCCAAAAAACCCTCCCCAAACAGCACATGACGCAAAGAAAAAAAGAGGCGCAATGAGGTAGCTGTGTGAGTAAGATTAGCGACCCTAGTGGCCGACACAAACACCGGGCCCATCTAGGAGTGGCACTGCAGTGTCACGCAGGATGGCCCTTCCAAAAAACCCTCCCCAAACAGCACATGACGCAAAGAAAAAAAGAGGCGCAATGAGGTAGCCGACTGTGTGAGTAAGATTAGCGACCCTAGTGGCCGACACAAACACCGGGCCCATCTAGGAGTGGCACTGCAGTGTCACGCAGGATGTCCCTTCCAAAAAACCCTCCCCAAACAGCACATGACGCAAAGAAAAAAAGAGGCGCAATGAGGTAGCTGTGTGAGTAAGATTAGCGACCCTAGTGGCCGACACAAACACCGGGCCCATCTAGGAGTGGCACTGCAGTGTCACGCAGGATGTCCCTTCCAAAAAACCCTCCCCAAACAGCACATGACGCAAAGAAAAAAAGAGGCGCAATGAGGTAGCTGACTGTGTGAGTAAGATTAGCGACCCTAGTGGCCGACACAAACACCGGGCCCATCTAGGAGTGGCACTGCAGTGTCACGCAGGATGTCCCTTCCAAAAAACCCTCCCCAATCAGCACATGATGCAAAGAAAAAGAAAAGAAAAAAGAGGTGCAAGATGGAATTATCCTTGGGCCCTCCCACCCACCCTTATGTTGTATAAACAAAACAGGACATGCACACTTTAACCAACCCATCATTTCAGTGACAGGGTCTGCCACACGACTGTGACTGATATGACGGGTTGGTTTGGACCCCCCCCAAAAAAGAAGCAATTAATCTCTCCTTGCACAAACTGGCTCTACAGAGGCAAGATGTCCACCTCATCTTCACCCTCCGATATATCACCGTGTACATCCCCCTCCTCACAGATTATCAATTCGTCCCCACTGGAATCCACCATCTCAGCTCCCTGTGTACTTTGTGGAGGCAATTGCTGCTGGTCAATGTCTCCGCGGAGGAATTGATTATAATTCATTTTAATGAACATCATCTTCTCCACATTTTCTGGATGTAACCTCGTACGCCGATTGCTGACAAGGTGAGCGGCGGCACTAAACACTCTTTCGGAGTACACACTTGTGGGAGGGCAACTTAGGTAGAATAAAGCCAGTTTGTGCAAGGGCCTCCAAATTGCCTCTTTTTCCTGCCAGTATAAGTACGGACTGTGTGACGTGCCTACTTGGATGCGGTCACTCATATAATCCTCCACCATTCTATCAATGTTGAGAGAATCATATGCAGTGACAGTAGACGACATGTCCGTAATCGTTGTCAGGTCCTTCAGTCCGGACCAGATGTCAGCATCAGCAGTCGCTCCAGACTGCCCTGCATCACCGCCAGCGGGTGGGCTCGGAATTCTGAGCCTTTTCCTCGCACCCCCAGTTGCGGGAGAATGTGAAGGAGGAGATGTTGACAGGTCGCGTTCCGCTTGACTTGACAATTTTGTCACCAGCAGGTCTTTCAACCCCAGCAGACCTGTGTCTGCCGGAAAGAGAGATCCAAGGTAGGCTTTAAATCTAGGATCGAGCACGGTGGCCAAAATGTAGTGCTCTGATTTCAACAGATTGACCACCCGTGAATCCTTGTTAAGCGAATTAAGGGCTGCATCCACAAGTCCCACATGCCTAGCGGAATCGCTCCGTGTTAGCTCCTCCTTCAATGCCTCCAGCTTCTTCTGCAAAAGCCTGATGAGGGGAATGACCTGACTCAGGCTGGCAGTGTCTGAACTGACTTCACGTGTGGCAAGTTCAAAGGGCATCAGAACCTTGCACAACGTTGAAATCATTCTCCACTGCACTTGAGACAGGTGCATTCCACCTACTATATCGTGCTCAATTGTATAGGCTTGAATGGCCTTTTGCTGCTCCTCCAACCTCTGAAGCATATAGAGGGTTGAATTCCACCTCGTTACCACTTCTTGCTTCAGATGATGGCAGGGCAGGTTCAGTAGTTTTTGGTGGTGCTCCAGTTTTCTGTACGTGGTGCCTGTACGCCGAAAGTGTCCCGCAATTCTTCTGGCCACCGACAGCATCTCTTGCACGCCCCTGTCGTTTTTTAAAAAATTCTGCACCACCAAATTCAAGGTATGTGCAAAACATGGGACGTGCTGGAATTGGCCCAGATTTAATGCACACACAATATTGCTGGCGTTGTCCGATGCCACAAATCCACAGGAGAGTCCAATTGGGGTAAGCCATTCCGCGATGATCTTCCTCAGTTGCCGTAAGAGGTTTTCAGCTGTGTGCGTATTCTGGAAAGCGGTGATACAAAGCGTAGCCTGCCTAGGAAAGAGTTGGCGTTTGCGAGATGCTGCTACTGGTGCCGCCGCTGCTGTTCTTGCGGCGGGAGTCCATACATCTACCCAGTGGGCTGTCACAGTCATATAGTCCTGACCCTGCCCTGCTCCACTTGTCCACATGTCCGTGGTTAAGTGGACATTGGGTACAGCTGCATTTTTTAGGACACTGGTGACTCTTTTTCTGAGGTCTGTGTACATTTTCGGTATCGCCTGCCTAGAGAAATGGAACCTAGATGGTATTTGGTACCGGGGACACAGTACCTCCAACAAGTCTCTAGTTGGCTCTGCAGTAATGATGGATACCGGAACCACGTTTCTCACCACCCAGGATGCCAAGGCCTCAGTTATCCGCTTTGCAGTAGGATGACTGCTGTGATATTTCATCTTCCTCGCAAAGGACTGTTGAACAGTCAATTGCTTACTGGAAGTAGTACAAGTGGGCTTACGACTTCCCCTCTGGGATGACCATCGACTCCCAGCGGCAACAACAGCAGCGCCAGCAGCAGTAGGCGTTACACGCAAGGATGCATCGGAGGAATCCCAGGCAGGAGAGGACTCGTCAGAATTGCCAGTGACATGGCCTGCAGGACTATTGGCATTCCTGGGGAAGGAGGAAATTGACACTGAGGGAGTTGGTGGGGTGGTTTGCGTGAGCTTGGTTACAAGAGGAAGGGATTTACTGGTCAGTGGACTGCTTCCGCTGTCACCCAAAGTTTTTGAACTTGTCACTGACTTATTATGAATGCGCTGCAGGTGACGTATAAGGGAGGATGTTCCGAGGTGGTTAACATCCTTACCCCTACTTATTACAGCTTGACAAAGGGAACACACGGCTTGACACCTGTTGTCCGCATTTCTGGTGAAATACCTCCACACCGAAGAGCTGATTTTTTTGGTATTTTCACCTGGCATGTCAACGGCCATATTCCTCCCACGGACAACAGGTGTCTCCCCGGGTGCCTGACTTAAACAAACCACCTCACCATCAGAATCCTCCTGGTCAATTTCCTCCCCAGCGCCAGCAACACCCATATCCTCCTCATCCTGGTGTACTTCAACACTGACATCTTCAATCTGACTATCAGGAACTGGACTGCGGGTGCTCCTTCCAGCACTTGCAGGGGGCGTGCAAATGGTGGAAGGCGCATGCTCTTCACGTCCAGTGTTGGGAAGGTCAGGCATCGCAACCGACACAATTGGACTCTCCTTGTGGATTTGGGATTTCAAAGAACGCACAGTTCTTTGCGGTGCTTTGCCTTTTGCCAGCTTGAGTCTTTTCAGTTTTCTAGCGAGAGGCTGAGTGCTTCCATCCTCATGTGAAGCTGAACCACTAGCCATGAACATAGGCCAGGGCCTCAGCCGTTCCTTGCCACTCCGTGTGGTAAATGGCATATTGGCAAGTTTACGCTTCTCCTCCGACAATTTTATTTTAGGTTTTGGAGTCCTTTTTTTACTGATATTTGGTGTTTTGGTTTTGACATGCTCTGTACTATGCCATTGGGCATCGGCCTTGGCAGACGACGTTGCTGGCATTTCATCGTCTCGGCCATGACTAGTGGCAGCAGCTACAGCACGAGGTGGAAGTGGATCTTGATCTTTCCCTAATTTTGGAACCTCAACATTTTTGTTCTCCATATTTTAATAGGCACAACTAAAAGGCACCTCAGGTAAACAATGGAGATGGATGGATTGGATACTAGTATACAATTATGGACGGGCTGCCGAGTGCCGACACAGAGGTAGCCACAGCCGTGAACTACCGCACTGTACTGTGTCTGCTGCTAATATAGACTGGTTGATAAAGAGATAGTATACTCGTAACTAGTATGTATGTATAAAGAAAGAAAAAAAAACCACGGTTAGGTGGTATATACAATTATGGACGGGCTGCCGAGTGCCGACACAGAGGTAGCCACAGCCGTGAACTACCGCACTGTACTGTGTCTGCTGCTAATATATAGACTGGTTGATAAAGAGATAGTATACTCGTAACTAGTATGTATGTATAAAGAAAGAAAAAAAAACCACGGTTAGGTGGTATATACAATTATGGACGGGCTGCCGAGTGCCGACACAGAGGTAGCCACAGCCGTGAACTACCGCACTGTACTGTGTCTGCTGCTAATATAGACTGGTTGATAAAGAGATAGTATACTCGTAACTAGTATGTATGTATAAAGAATTAAAAAAAAACCACGGTTAGGTGGTATATACAATTATGGACGGGCTGCCGAGTGCCGACACAGAGGTAGCCACAGCCGTGAACTACCGCACTGTACTGTGTCTGCTGCTAATATATAGACTGGTTGATAAAGAGATAGTATACTCGTAACTAGTATGTATGTATAAAGAAAGAAAAAAAAACCACGGTTAGGTGGTATATACAATTATGGACGGGCTGCCGAGTGCCGACACAGAGGTAGCCACAGCCGTGAACTACCGCACTGTACTGTGTCTGCTGCTAATATATAGACTGGTTGATAAAGAGATAGTATACTCGTAACTAGTATGTATGTATAAAGAAAGAAAAAAAAACCACGGTTAGGTGGTATATACAATTATGGACGGGCTGCCGAGTGCCGACACAGAGGTAGCCACAGCTGTGAACTACCGCACTGTACTGTGTCTGCTGCTAATATATAGACTGGTTGATAAAGAGATAGTATACTCGTAACTAGTATGTATGTATAAAGAAAGAAAAAAAAACCACGGTTAGGTGGTATATACAATTATGGACGGGCTGCCGAGTGCCGACACAGAGGTAGCCACAGCCGTGAACTACCGCACTGTACTGTGTCTGCTGCTAATATATAGACTGGTTGATAAAGAGATAGTATACTCGTAACTAGTATGTATGTATAAAGAAAGAAAAAAAAAACACGGTTAGGTGGTATATACAATTATGGACGGGCTGCCGAGTGCCGACACAGAGGTAGCCACAGCCGTGAACTACCGCACTGTACTGTGTCTGCTGCTAATATAGACTGGTTGATAAAGAGATAGTATACTCGTAACTAGTATGTATGTATAAAGAATGAAAAAAAAAACCACGGTTAGGTGGTATATACAATTATGGACGGGCTGCCGAGTGCCGACACAGAGGTAGCCACAGCCGTGGACTACCGCACTGTACTGTGTCTGCTGCTAATATATAGACTGGTTGATAAAGAGATAGTATACTCGTAACTAGTATGTATGTATAAAGAAAGAAAAAAGAACCACGGTTAGGTGGTATATACAATTATGGACGGGCTGCCGAGTGCCGACACAGAGGTAGCCACAGCCGTGAACTACCGCACTGTACTGTGTCTGCTGCTAATATATAGACTGGTTGATAAAGAGATAGTATACTCGTAACTAGTATGTATGTATAAAGAAAGAAAAAAAAACCACGGTTAGGTGGTATATACAATTATGGACGGGCTGCCGAGTGCCGACACAGAGGTAGCCACAGCCGTGAACTACCGCACTGTACTGTGTTCTGCTGCTAATATAGACTGGTTGATAAAGAGATAGTATACTACTAATATTATATACTGATGGTCAGGTCACTGGTCACTAGTCACACTGGCAGTGGCACTCCTGCAGCAAAAGTGTGCACTGTTTAATTTTAATATAATATTATGTACTCCTGGCTCCTGCTATAACCTATAACTGGCACTGCAGTAGTGCTCCCCAGTCTCCCCCACAATTATAAGCTGTGTGAGCTGAGCAGTCAGACAGATATATAATATATATAGATGATGCAGCACACTGGCCTGAGCCTGAGCAGTGCACACAGATATGGTATGTGACTGACTGAGTCACTGTGTGTATCGCTTTTTTCAGGCAGAGAACGGATATATTAAATAAACTGCACTGTGTGTCTGGTGGTCACTCACTATATAATATATTATGTACTCCTGGCTCCTGCTATAACCTATAACTGGCACTGCAGTAGTGCTCCCCAGTCTCCCCCACAATTATAAGCTGTGTGAGCTGAGCAGTCAGACAGATATATATAATATTATATATAGATAATAGATGATGCAGCACACTGGCCTGAGCCTGAGCAGTGCACACAGATATGGTATGTGACTGAGTCACTGTGTGCTGTGTATCGCTTTTTTCAGGCAGAGAACGGATTATATTATGTACTCCTGGCTCCTGCTATAACCTATAACTGGCACTGCAGTAGTGCTCCCCAGTCTCCCCCACAATTATAAGCTGTGTGAGCTGAGCAGTCAGACAGATATATATAATATTATATATAGATAATAGATGATGCAGCACACTGGCTTGAGCCTGAGCAGTGCACACAGATATGGTATGTGACTGAGTCACTGTGTGCTGTGTATCGCTTTTTTCAGGCAGAGAACGGATTATAAATAAAAGTGGTGGTCACTGGTCACTATCAGCAAAACTCTGCACTGTACACTACTGAGTACTCCTAATGCTCCCCAAAATTAGTAAATCAAGTGTCTCTCTAATCTATTCTAATTCTAAACGGAGAGGACGCCAGCCACGTCCTCTCCCTATCAATCTCAATGCACGTGTGAAAATGGCGGCGACGCGCGGCTCCTTATATAGAATCCGAGTCTCGCGATAGAATCCGAGCCTCGCGAGAATCCGACAGCGTCATGATGACGTTCGGGCGCGCTCGGGTTAACCGAGCAAGGCGGGAAGATCCGAGTCGCTCGGACCCGTGAAAAAAAACATGAAGTTCTGGCGGGTTCGGATTCAGAGAAACCGAACCCGCTCATCTCTAGTGCTAATTGTACCCTGCGCTCTGTTTTAGTTTTCTGTGATATTACGTATTGTATACCCTGTATTGCTATAATGTGTGTTGTATGTTCGGCGCTGTGAAGCATTTGTGGTGCCTTATAAATAAATTGTAGTAGTAGTAATAATAATAATAATAATAATAATAATAATATTATAATACAAAGTTTTACTGCTGAACTTATTTTTGGAAAAGTAGCAAAGTAATAGATAATTTCATACTGTATATATCCCTGAGCTGTTTTAGCTATACATCCATAGCCAGCAGCTTATATCATGCTTAACTGCACAAATAGGTCAAAGTAGTGATATTATATTTTTCAGTTTGTATACTTTGCAGGTGCACCAGAAAAGAATGATATTGTTTTGTGTTAATTATAGATGTGTCCTAATACACCTAGCATCTTTTCCCCATACTACAATAAAAAATACCCGGTGCAAATAAGCTGCTCTGAGAGGTGTAGTGTACCATCTTTTTTTTTCAATTCTGTATCTAATTAACATTGCAGATACACCTCCTATCTGAGGGGTACACTTACTTCGTTTCAGCACCCTGTCCCTTTCTGGGACAGTCCCAATTTCAGGGGTTGATCCCCACCCCCAGCACTCTTCATAAAGGTTGTAATCAAGGAGCAGCCTACTTTCTGACAATGCCAAGTACACTGATTAGCTCTTACATGCCTGTGAGCAGCAGTGGTGTCGAGAGGTGGGGGGGGGGGGGGAGGACTGGTACTCTTTACCCGAGCCCAGGCCTGATGGTTCCACTGCTCCCATCCCTTCCCCGATGTAGACAGCTCCGGCATGGAGTCGGGAGAGAGAGGACACTGCTGCAGCAGTGTCCTCTCTCTCCCTGCTTGACGTGCGGGAGGTGAGCGATTGCACCCACCACCCTCCCAGCAGCTATCCCTGCCGCCCTCTGCTACTCACCTGGTGCCCCCCCATCCAGCGGCTGCACAGAAGCTTTATATTTAAATATTTTTAATGGAGATGGGGTGGCCACACCTCCTTGTATTGGCCACACCCCCTTCAGATTACCTTGGCCCGGTACAATAGATCACATCAGTGTGGAGCTTTACTGAGCGGCAGACTCAGAGACTGACACATATATAAGCAATGTTGAGTCCCCACTTTTCAAGGAGGGCAATGGGCCAGACCCAATTGCTTAAAAGGCAAATATGGGAACTAGTAGACAACTTTAAGACCTGGGTCTGTGCCCCCCCCCCCACCCAAGTTATGTATATAAATATAAATTAGATATATTTTTTATATCTTTAAGGATTATCATTTTCAGATGGATATTTCTACAGTGTCTCATATTATCTTAGTGTCATTCACATGTCACAGTGATTTCGTTCTAATTGTAAGTCATATCAAAAAGCACAGGTCTAAGTGTGTTCATATGTCAGGGGACAGATATATTTCTGTTCATACTCTCACAGTTTTACGCTATCAGATAAATGTGACTTTTTATGGCTTATGCAGTTTTCAGATATGTATTTGCGCACTGAGACATTATAGAAAAATAGCATGTAACAAAGTGTTGCTATTTTCCTATTTAATATTTTTAATTGCACCCAATCAGTGCATCCATATTTCTTGGAGATTTGCCTCTTAAACAGAAAGATCCTGCTATGTTATTAAGTTAACACTCGTATGTATTTAATTTTAATGACAATCTTTACCAAAGTGTATAAGCACAGCTCTTTTGCTTAAATGTTCTATGAACACTGTAAATGAGACGGACTGTTTTAATCTAGGAACATTGTTAGATAGATAAACAAAACATAATTCTGTTTTAAAATGTGACAAAGTGATAGAGTAACTTTTTGATATTATACAATTATTTAACAAATTAATGCTTTATGCTGTTACCTAGCAAAAATTACTGAAAGGTTCTTGCAATCTAAATATAACTTCCCAGTGTAGTTTGGTTTTAAAGTGAAAGAATCAATATATATTGTACACTCCATGGTGTGTGTCAACTTTAATACAATACTTCTTGATAATTAAATTCTATTAACTGCATTATTTATGACATTGACCAGGTTGTTGAAGTTAATGAAAATTACAATTAGCTTTTTTTAAAATGCAGCAACTATCAGTTTTGTATTTCCTGTTTTTTACTTCATTATTAAAAACTTTTAAAGTATAAAATAAAAATGAGGACTGCATTTGCTATCACAAATAGAGGGACAACAGCAGACAACAAAGGTATCTGCTGCAGTACCCTCATAATACATCAAGTGGAAACTTAATAAATACAGGGGTCTGTTTACTAAGCCCTGGAGAGGAATAACGTGGAGGGAGATAAATTACCAGCCAATCAGCTTATAACTGAGATGTTAAAGGCTGGGTTTGAAAAATGACAGTTAGGAGCTGACTGGTTGGTACTTTATCTCCGTTCATTTTACCTTCATCCAAGGCTTAGTAAATAGACCCCATAGTCTGCATCTCAGATTATAAAAAATGGAGATGGAACCAATCAGCTTCTACCTAAAATTTAATAGAATGAATTTGCTTATTGGTTGCTATGGACAACTTATCCACTTGTCCAAAGGTGTGATACTTTTCCTCCTTAGCCTGTAAGCTCCAGTGAGCAAAGATTTATATGAAATATAAATATCTTCTTCTCAGGGCACCCTGGGCCAGATGTACTAAGCCTTGAAAAGTGATAAATAGCACAGTGATAAACTACCGACCAACTGGCTCCTAACTGTCATTTTTCAATCCCAGCCTGTAACATGGCAGTTAGGAGCTGATTGGCTGGTACTTTATTACAGTGCAATTTATCACTTTTCAAGGCTTAGCACATCTCTCCCCAAGAGGTTTTTCCTTTCCCAGAAATCCCCTGCATGCTGAAAATAATTCTATACCTTCCCTGTCCTGCAGCAGCTTCGAGGTAAGTGATGGCCATTAACCATCAATGGATAACAACCATCAATGGTTTGCACCCAATAGCTGATGATTTTGCTATCGATGTTGGATATACAATGGTCCACTGTCAGCCATGGCTCAGAGGCAGTGATGGGGTTATTCCCTTTGTATAGGAAAAGAGCTTAGCCCATACCCTTCGATGATTGGTCTAATGACCCACTAAGCTTCATCCCCTTACTTGATTGTCCAGTCTATCTCCAAAGCAAGTATATTTATTCATGGATGAAACTGTGATTTCCTGCCATCAATGTAATGTAAAATATACTATTAATCTCAGATTAGATTGTGAATGATACCCCTTTCACACCGCCTGAGGCGGGTTGCACCCGGGAACCTGACACGGGAGCTCCCAGTGTGCGACCTGCATCAGGCGCCACTGTCTGCAACCTGTCATATTGCTTGGTTGGTGACGTCAGCAGTGATGCGGCGGGGGCAGTGCTTGGAGATCACATGATCTCCAAGCGCTGCCTATACGCACACAGTGAACGGGAAATGGGTCGCATCGACCCGGCTCTCGTTCACACTACACAACGAGTCGGGTTGAACACGAGTTCAACGATGTTCACTATTAGGGTTGAAATACCTGGTATTTTTCCCCTGGCACATTTCAGACCGCACATGAACACTGGTTATGCATGCTCATGTGCCAATAACCCGTGTTCATAGCTGACAGTCTGAAAGGGGTATAAGCAACACTTTTATGACTCAACCATATGTATAGGAAATGATTTAACTACAAAGAATGTCTGTTTTAGTCTTACTGCATCAGTGTTAATTTTGTTCTGAAATCAAGCGTTTAGAATCCCTCCCTTTAGAAATTCTAGGTTTACGTCTATCCCTGCGCTGCACTGTGTAAATTGCTGGCACTATATAAATAAATTATGATAATATGTGTAAAGAATAAAAGTGATTTTAGCACAGGGCACTGAAAATAAGAATGAGAATGAGAATATTTAGGTAACTCTAGAAATAGATAACAGAGCCTTAATTTATTTAATTTATAGATAACCAGGACAAGATGATTTGCATAGATTATTAATACAGGAAACCCCTGAGCTGTCAATGAAAGGTGATTTGATAGTTATGAGAGATTTCAGTAAGTCTGATGTGGACTGGAATCCGACAATTGCTCAGTCATACAAGAGGAGTGGGAAACAACACAAAAATCTAGATTACGTTCTTACAAATTGCACTATCACACAGGTCAGTATTCTTTAATATACTGAAAGCAATAAAAGTAGAACTGCACCAAAATATTATTTTTAATTTCTAAAAAGTCTTCCTTGATATGATAGTAAAAGTAAAACATTAGAATACCAGTATGGTTCTCTAATGAATGTCACTTATTTTAGGTACTAAGGAAATTGTACTGTATTTAATAATTATTGACAGACACAATAAAAGGATATTTAAAAAATATATATAACATTATTAAAAAAACCTATTACAACATATTAATGGCCAGAGAGAGTAAAAAAATGGTGTCAATATGTTCCCTAGGCAGAATAGTGAAATAAATATGAGTGTGGTTCAATATATTGTGTAAATTTAATCAACTTGTACATACATTATACATATGATCAATGGTACAGATGGCCTTGGTACAGATTATTGTTTCACATAGTCCCCATACTGTACTTGTCTAAGAATTTGTTCCAACAGTACACCAAGGCATCTATTCGAGCACAGAAACATCAGTGTCAAGCGCCAGAAGCCGGGACATTGCGACTTGCTGAACTTCATCTTCAGTTGCAAATTGCCTTCCACCCAGGTTCTTCTTTAATGGCCCAAGAAATGGAAACCACTTGGTGCCAGGTCAGGGCTGTAGGGAGGATGTTCCAGTACCTCCCAATAGTAGTGCCATAATAACTCATGCTTGCAGTTGGCTGAGTGTGGGTTGGCATTATTGTGCCTGTTCTCAGCAACACACGTCGTTTTCACAACTGGCTCATTGTGTCTCAATATAACGGCCAGCATTGAGAGTATCTCCCTTCATATGGAAATTAACAAGAAGCATGGCCTTGTGGTCCCAAAACATGGTCACCAAGACCTTCTTTGCTGATTGAGTTTTTTACATTTCTTTGAAGGTGGGGACGATGCGTGTTTCCATGTCATGGATGCTTGCTTCATCTTCAGCGTCACATGATGCACCCACATTTCAATGCCTGTAACAATACAGTGCAGGAACAGCTCTCCCTCCTCATGGTACCATGTCAAGTGCATGATAGACAATCCCATCCTAATGATTTTGTGAACTTCTGTGAGTTGCTTCGTCATGCAGCGTGAACACTTTTTACTGTACCCTGTTGCTTATGAATGATGTTGTGCACAGTAGCTACTGAGATGCAGTGCCAGATTAACAAGGGGGCAGATGGAGCCACAGATCCAGGCATCCAAATAAAAATAGGCCCATCAGCATGACAGATGACCAAGCACCAGCTGTCCACACAATCGACCATAAATCATAAGCATTAAATTGTATTTCTCTTTTCCACATAAAATTATGCAATTTTTATACTTTTATATTTTGGGAGACATTGGGGTGGGCTGATAGTGTACAGGGTCAACATGGCACTGGCCAGTGGCCACACCCACATAGTACTGGTCACACCCCCTCTGCTTCTCAAGATGGACCCTTGAACATTTTCATCCTCAGTCCCATGAAGCCCTTAATCCAGCCCTGCTGAGATGTTCAGTTTATCAGCAATATCACTAACTCAAATGTGTCTGTCATCCTAAATCAGACCATCAATGCTGCACAAATAGTCATCAGTGGTGGATGTGCTTGGCTGGATGGATTTCTGCTCATCTTGAGCACATGTCCTGCTGTTATCAAAGGCAATGCACCAATCCTGTTTCGGTGACATGACGTTATCATTGTACACTTTAGCAAGTTGCCGATGAATTTAAGCTGCTTGCCCTTTAGATGCAGAAATCTTATCACACTACTCACCTCAATGTTCCACCATGTTGCCACAGCTCCGCCATCTTACAACTGATGTTGGGACAGTATGACTGATAAGAGGTACAGTCTAATGGCAGGAAAGAGGAAGCAGTAATCTACCTGCTCTGGCCTGGTGGGAATTTGAATGAAATAGAGAAAATTACCTTACTTATTGAATCATTCTCATAAATAAATAAACAAAAAGGTACAGTAAATTGAAGGAGACAAAGAAAATGTTTTTATTGTTAAAAACTCAAAGGTGTCACCTGTACTAGAAGGAAACATAACAAAACAAATCCTTGCCGAACACCGGCATCCTGAATGGATCCCATAATAGCTAATGGCTCTTGGGTATCTACGTAGCTAAAAACTTAAAAAAATAAGTTACAACCTGTTGTGACATTGCAAATCCCAGCATCTACTTACAGACTAGGAGTGTTATTACATGCTGGTGCTTGTAGAACTACAAGTCATGGCAGACGATGTGGGGCAATTAATTATGGCACCAAGCCAATCACAGATGGCAACTGTACAATAGCCTGAAATCATTATTGTCACACTTCACTATGGCAAGCCTGGTTAATATGGGTTTCAGGTGAGCTTAATTCAGAATGGGTTCGCACCCTGATTTTATTAGCCATCACCTGTCAGTCCTAAATCTACTTCCCGTGTATCACCTGCTGGTTGCCAGAGCATCAGGTCTCAGATCTTGGATTTAGCTTTCCTTGTGTGCACTGACATTGTCAGTCTTGAATTTTGGTATTCTCTGATTAATTTTTCATGTGAGATACCTGCTGCCTTATGACTTCACTTCTGTGTTATGCCCTTTGTTTCCTGTTCATCACCGCTTGCTGGCACTTTTGTTTTTGGCTCCACAGCAGGTATCCAAACTCATGGTTGGTGTGTAGATTGCCATCCTTTAGAGACCTGGTACATTATACATTGTACACTCTATATCCTTTGACACTTCTCTATCACAGTTTTGTGACTGAAGTGCACCGATTCTGATTGGTCTGCAGTTCTCAGTGTGATTCATTCACAGTATTTTGTTCAGTGCTCATTACTGCATTCGTTTATTATCCTATTATCTTGCGTTGTACATGATTGTTCTTTCCTGTGTTTTAATGTGGCATCTTGTTTGATTGCACACTGCAGAGTGATGTTTGTGCATTGCTTAGACTGTTCTGTGGTTACTTGCAGACTCCATATTGATTATTTGTATATACAGCTTGTGTGTGTTTGTGCAATCTCGTGTTTGTGTGTGTTGTACAATATCTCTCTACTGTGTATATATATATATATATATATATATATATATATATATGGAAATGGAATAAATCCTCTTCGATTCTTCATCATAAACTGTGAGTGCTGGCTTTTTTGCTTTTTCCTATGTGCTGGGAGAGCAAGTGTACCTATACTGTTTTGCTGCCTTGCACCACCAATACATTTGACATTATGGCTTTAAGTGCTGTCTTTTTCTCTTTTTTGTAATTAACTATTGCCAGACTTGCACCTGCCCTGTGGAGTTTATATGTTCTCTCTTTTTATATTTTTTGTTACATATTTTTCATATTTTTCAAGTTACGTTAATACTATGTTTTGTACAGTCGCTTAGGGGTGTTTTACAGTCTGGCACAACCAGCCTCTGCACAGAATCCCTTATTCTTTTGACTGTATAAATGTCTACACATAAGGAACTTACGTCTGTTTTGCAATTTGACACTGCGGATGCAGAAAGAATTCTTTTTGATGATACTGAGTCTCTGGCGTTCCATACGGACAGTCCAGAGGAATTCACGAGCGATCTACTTAGGTTGAAGAAAAGGGAGGTGGAACTACACCTTCATGGGCTTACCCTCTCACAGTACTATAAGGAACAATTTATACCGAGGGGATTTCGACTACACAATCAACCTACACTTGGAAGGCACAATAATGAGTTCTGCACCAAATGGTGTAACATACTGAACAAGTGTTCTTTTGCTTTAATGCTCTTAGTGATTGAACAAGCAAGCATAGATTTGGATAACATTAAGAAAGACATCTTGGAGCTTGAGACGTCTGACCTTTATAGGGTAATTCAGACTCATGACTGTGACCTTCTGTCCAATCTCAACAAGGACATTGAGAAATTTAAGGGAGATTTGCTTACATTTAAGAAAAACAAATACAAACAGGTCAAGCTAGACTACAAGGAGAATAGGGTATTCCCCTGGTATTCACGCAGCGAATCAAGGAGGTTTAGACCAACGTACCAATGCGGACGAAGACCCCGCACAACTTCTCACTGACATTGACAGTCAGTCACACACTTCGGCTAGTGACTCTGATGCCCCATCCGCCTCTGGCCAGAATTCTACCTATCTGTCCAGATCAGCAAGAAATAGACGACCTCCAAAAAAAACCTTATACCCACCGGCAGAGGTGGGAGGAAAAGAACGAGGACATCAGCAAAAATACAATTAGACACGGTAGTATTTAATCTTTCAAAACACCCCCTTACAACAGATGAACTGTCCATTCTCAACAAGGGCCTCTAATTCATCCCCACAGTGGTTCAGGATGAATTCAAGTGGCAAATAGATTTATACAAGCTGGGCAGGCAACTACGACTTCGAGATTTCTTTACTGGCAACGCCACCGACCCTGGATCAACATCTCTGACAACAGGGATTTGCCCTTTGAAAAAACCGAGTACTTTTGATCCCCCATCTGTGAATCCCTCAATACAAACCTTTATGAGGGTACTCAAGAGGGACACCATACCCTATAAATCAAAACAGAAGATAGCACACCACAACATCACGATAGGCAAACGGAAAGCCATTGAATCTCTTTGCAGTGATACCCAATTGGTTATCAGAGCTGTGGACAAAGGGGGTGGCATTGTGCTACTAGATTACGATTATTACGTGATGGAGGCTAATAACCAGTTGGCAGACATTACTTGTTATCACAAGCTTGGCCATAACCCAACGGGCACTTACAAAATTGAGATTGACTCCATCATTTAGATGGGACTCAACAATGGTTACATCAATAAGAGCACAGCTGACTTCATGATTACTGCACACCCTAGAATACCCTTTTTGTATACACTCCCTAAAATCCACAAATCTCTCACTCAACCGCCTGGACGCCCCATCATCTCAGCCTGGGGGTCCCTTTGTCAGCCTTTGTCTCAACTAGTTGATTTTTACTTACAGCCATTGGTCAAGCAAACGGCCAGCTTCATTGAAGACACGTCAGATTTTTTGAGGAGACTAGAAAAAGTACAAAACATTACGGATGAGACTTTGCTGGTAACACTCGACGTGTCAAGTCTCTAGACCAGGCATTCCCAACCACGGTCCTCAAGGCACACTAACAGTGCATGTTTTAGTGATATCCAGGCTTCAGTACAGGTGACTTAGTTAGTAGCTCAGTTATTTTGATTTAACCATCTGTGCTGCAGCCTGGATATCACTAAAACCTGCACTGTTGGTGTGCCTTGAGGACCGTGGTTGGGAATGCCTGCTCTACACCAATATCCCGCACACACAAGGGATGTAAGCATGCAGAGAGCTCCTCACTGACAATGACGCTTACTTTGGCCCACATGTGCCTTTCTTGCTGTTGTTGATCGATGTCATTCTTAATAAGAATTATTTTCTTTTTGAAAATTGCTTTTATCTACAAAAGCAGGGGACCGCCATGGGTTCGAATATGGCGCCTTCTTACGCCAATATCTTCATGGCAGCCTACGAAAAGGTGCATATCACTGGTAATCCTTTCTTTGGTCATTTTTTGTCATTTTATGTATGCTACATTGACGACCTATTTTTCATTTGGCAAGGCAGTGAAGATAACCTTTGGCATTTATCAATGAACTCAACTCCCTTCTGGGCACCATCAGATTCAGCTTGACGTTCAGCAAAATTCACATCAACTTCTTGGGCGTTTTGATCAAAAAGGAAGACAACAAACTCTTGGCCTACATCTACACTAAAGACTCCGATATAAATACTCTGCTGCTACACTCAAGTTTTCATCCAGCACCTCTGAAAAGTTCACAGTTACTACGAGTAATCCAGATCACCTCGGATCCTGCTGTAATACCAGCTGCATTGGAGTCCATGTGTCAGAGATTCCTGGACAGAGGCTATCCCAGGAAGGAGATTGATCACGCCCTATTCAGGATTGGACAAATTAGAAGAGAAGATCTTTTACATAAGAGAGATGTTTCTGTTGAGAACAAATTGGACAGATTGAATTTTAGCAGTATGTTCACCACAGCCTCTGGCTTCATCCGTGAGAAAATCCGTGAACATTGGCACATAATTGCAAGTGATCCAGTTCTCACTAAAGAACTTTCTACAATTCCCAGATTTGCTTACAGACGGGGACCAAATTTGAAGGACCTTTTAGTTAAGACTGACTTTTCTCAAAGGAAGACCAATAAAACGTCTAACTGGCTAACAAAAAACCGGGGGTTTACAGATGCATGGGATGTTCCAACTGTCCATTTCTGGCCTTGGGCAATCGTTTTACCAACCCCTTTGACAATAAGGAATATTCAATTAAACAGAGACTTGAATGCAACAGCCGCTTCGTGGTCTATGTACTTAATTGTCCCTGCAATAGGTTGTATGTTGGGAAAACCAGTAGAATGCTTAAGGAATGGCTTAGCCAACACCGCTCGTCCATCAAAAAATGCCTGACAACTACAGATGCTACGAAGGATTTCACTAATTTACCTGTCGCAAGACACTTCAAACAAGCACACCATACGGTTAACCAACTTAAGTGCTGCATCATAGACCAGATACCACCACTACAACGGGGAGGTGATCGTGATAGACTGTTGCTGCAAAGAGAACTCCAATGGATTCACAGATTGAACACACTGACTCCCAATGGCCTCAATGAGGACTTTCGCTTGGGATGTTACCTGTGATCTTGTCCATCCTGTTTTTTTGTTTTATTTCTTCAGACACCGCCGTGTGTCATGTATGTTTATTTTACCTGCTGGTTTTCCCTGTTTTAGGTGACTGACACCGCCATGTGTCAGTCATTTTGCAACACTTAGGTTACCAGCTTTGTGCCAGGACTGTTTCACTTTTTGGGAAGTTTTTTCCTATCATGTCTTTATCTTTGCTTTCATCATCTAATTTCAAGCGCGGCCCCAGAATGGATAGTACCCTTCTAGCCTAACAAGTGGCTATAAAGTGATCTCTACAGCCATACCACACTGGACGACGTCCAATTCCGTCCGATCTTGGAAACTAAGCAGTGTTGGGCCCAGTCAGTACCAGATTTGGAGACAACCTGGGAATAAGGGGTGCTGTATCTGTTTCACTTAGCCCTACGTGTTGGTCTACCAATTGGGTGCGCTTTGGTAATCTCTCTTTGATACTATATAAGCTTGTTACTATTCACACATGTCCTTGGCCTTTGCTACTGTTCTACACCTGGGTACCAGCAGTGTTTTTCTAACTCCTTCACTTTACTGATTTTTCTAACTCCTTCACTTTACTGATTTACACTGCACATGGTGAGTAATCTGCTTTGGTGTTGGCTACATCCTACCTCATCTGCCACCTTGGTTTATTGTTTATCATTATATTGTATGTGGACACCGCTGTGTGTCCAGCTCTCCGCGTTGCATATCAGCTTTATTGCCGGTGACTGTTCTTATTGCACTATTGCATGAGCAGTTGTTATTATTGTTGCTATTTTTGTTTACTGCATGCTAAAGTGCTTTGTGGCGTGGAGTACATTGTGGGTCATTTTTTTCTCATTAAGCTGATTTTCTGCAGCTATGTTTATAGCCTTTGTTTATAATGGCTTCGGGACACCGATATGGGGTGCCTTGAGCTATGGCTTCTGAATATGAGCCACCTATAGTTTGGCTCTGCTGCATGGCCCCGCACAGATAATTCACACTGCATAGATACTTGGGTGCCTCCGGTTCTTAGTAATATGTCACCCATGCAACTCAGCGGAGAGATCGCTCTTTTATCATTCACCATCCACCATTTTATTCACTATAGGATGTTTATTATTGTGTGATCCTTTGCTCCCCGTCGCCAGCCCATGTGCATGCTTTGGACCGGCTGCGCTGGTATTTCCTTCCCCTTCGCGCACAGTGCTTCAGTTCCGTTGCTATGATAGGCGCCGGCTTTGTGTACCTTGACGACCTTGCGGCTGAGCAGGCGAGGCGGGAGAACCGCGTGCAGGGCTCGTCCTGCCTCCCTCTCCTCCCACTGGGTGACGGTGATTTGTGTTTTTGGCGCCAATATGTGTATATATTCATGCACTAGATGCAGCTCTGTTAGCCCTGGAGGAAAACCTTAATTGGTTGAAACAGCTTTCGGGCTGCGACTGTGACTCTGTACCCACACATGTGGCTTTAAAATGGAATAAATCCTCTTCGATTCTTCATCATAAACTGTGAGTGCTGGCTTTTTTGCTTTTTCCTATGTGCTGGGAGAGCAAGTGTACATATATATATATATATATATATATATACAGTATATATATCCACCCTGAAACTAAGACATTGAGAACACTATGGCTTTTGTGGTGTGTTTTCTGTGGAGATTTCTTTATGTATGCTGACATGGGCACCGGGTGAAGCTGAATAGATTTGGGAAGAGTGCTGGCAGATACTTGCTATAACACCTTTATCCTGGTCCTATTTAAGATAAGTGATTTTACAGCTGCTCCTCCCAAAGAGTCCCCTGTTAGTGAGACTAGAAAATTATATGGTTTAAAATGTCCATAAGAAGACGATTAAATGTTTTATCTAACACTATAGAAGACAATGTTTATTGGTTGTAACACTTATAAAGGTTGACTTATAAGTGTGATGCTTAATAACCTTTCTTTCACACTGTATAGATGTCATTCAATCTTAACAAATTTGTATATCCTTATAAACAGAGATATATATTAAAAAAACAAAATTACAATTTATTAAAACCACGACAGTAGTACCAGAATATATTTCATACAATACACATTTTTACAGTTTATTACAAGATACTCCACATCTGAATAAATACTTTTCACCCTTGAGCTAGGGACTTGACTTTCCAGCTGGGGGTTCTCAGAGTGGGTCCTACAGTCTTTACCCTATGCATTTCGTCTCCATGAGACTTCTTCAGGGTTTCATATCTGGAATGATAAACATTCAGAACACTTGTTGTCTATCAAATAGCATTCACCAGATGGTTTCAATGGGTCAAACCAGTATTTTTTTTTATATATTTAAGATCTCAAATGTATTTATGAAGGTATCAATCCTTAATGAATGTCTTAATGCATATAAATAGATGTATCAAAGATTAAGTGTTTGGCAGGTAGAACAAGACGTTATCCACCTATATACAGGAGTATACCTAAAAACGTCCTTCTATGTGAAAACAGTGTGGAATAGTCTGGCTGAGTGTTAGGCAGTTTAGATTAGGGCATGATAAGATCCCATTTTTTAGACTAGGTTAGCTTCAGTTAGGCAGTTTAAGCTAGATAGAAGTCTTATTCTAGCCATACATCAGACCAACTTCAGACCAACTTTCCTCCAACTCTCCAAACCTCCAACCGTCCAACTTGTCTATCCAACTAAGACAGTGCTCCACACATCTAAACAACTTCTCAACAGACCAGCCAACTTCTCTCCAACTTGTGATGTTGCAGAAGTAGGCGGACAGTGCCTGCCTACTTCTGCATGTTTTCAATAGTTTATTTAAAAATAGAATATTGGAGGTCTATTTAGTTATTTCAATAAAAAAAAAGATCTAAGCATACAGTTTTCTATTTCCCGCATCAAGTTACAGAGTAACAGATATAAATAAACACAGGGGACCAAATGTAATAGAGTGAGAGTTTCAGAAAGTGAGAGATTTGGAAAGGTTTTTCAGTTTTTTTTTAAAGTGGCAATCATTTACACTGCAAAACCAGGTTGAGCTTGCTGTGTAAATGATTGCCACTTTAAAAAAAAACTGCAAAACCTTACCAAATCTCTCACTTTCTGAAACTCTCACTCTATTACATTTGGCCCAATGTTTAATTTTGTTACTGGTTCAAAACTATGATGTCTTTGATATTTTCCTTAAAAGAAATTGTCGATTGTTTTCTGGAATGTTTTTAAGAGTACAGTAGACAACCTCCCAAATAAATCATAGTATAGCTGAATTATTCAGCACATTTTTTTTTATAGATTAGGACAGTGGTTCTCAAACTCAGTACTCAAGTACTCCCAACAGTTCATGTTTTCCAGGTCCCCTCACAGGATTGCAAGTGAAATAATTTACTCCACCTGTGGGTTTTTTAAAATGTGTCAGTGAGTAATGAATACACCTGTTCAACTGCTAGGTGACCTGGAAAACATGAACTGTCGGGGGTACTTGAGGACCGAGGTTGAGAACCACTGGATTAGGATTCCTTTATACATTTGCTCATAGCACTGTGCTTATAGAGTGTCACGTCTGGAAGGGTTTGAGGATCTGGCAGCTGAGATTTGCCTGAGGAGGTAGCAGGCTGTGAATGAACCAGATGAGGGGGCTGGATATAGTTCCTTCGCATGGGACACGGAGCAATGAAGAACGTAGGCGAGGTTTGAGAGTCAATGGAAAGTATTTATTATGTACAGGGCTGAGGTAGAGAACCGAGGCTGAAGCACAATGGTTAAAGACGTGGCTGGAGGTGAAGAACTGCGGACTGTGATTCGAAAGACGAGACTGTAGATGATGAACTGTGGAACTGTGGATGGTAGTTGAAAACGTGGCTGGAGACAAGGACTGTGGTTTGGAAAACGAGGCTTGAAGATAATAATCTGCAGGCTGTGGTCAGTGGTACAAAGGCGTGGCTGGTGAAGGAGATCTGTGGAGTGTGGCTTGAAAGACGAGGCAGAAGACCCGGGGCCGACTGTGCCCAAAGAGTCTTACTGGACCAGGTTTTCCAGGAGCGCTTCCACAGGCAGTAGCAGGCAAGAAACGGCAGGGCTGCAGCAGCAACAGAAAACCGACCAAGCAGGATCAGGAGGAACCAAGATACAGCAGGAATCCTGGGAGCACAGGCTAAAGCACCTACAACAGGGTTGTAACTTGAAGCACTGGCATCCCTGTCCTAAACCAGCCCCCTTTTATAGGGAGAGCTTCCCCTGGATTGGCTAGAAGAAACAGGAAACAGGAACTATGCTTAAAACTTGGTCTCCAACATGGCGGCGCCCAGTAATGCAGACCTTTTTGCAAAGCCACATTGCTCACTGCCCCTGGTCTCCAAGCAACGGTTCAGCAAGAGCGACCCGCTGTAGCGGCGTCCCGCCGCCACGAGCGGACCCCCTCACCGCCGCTACTGCTGCCCACGGATCCGGCGCAGCAGCCCACCTCCGCCGCTGCCCACACAACGCCAAGGAAGCCAGCCCCGCGGCCCCAGCGTACCGGTAAGACTCCGGACGCTGACAGTACCCCCCCCCTTTGCGGGTGGACTCCGGACACCTGTGTGGTTTAGTTGGAAACTTGGCATGAAATGTCCGAAGAAGTCTTGGAGCATGGACATCCTCTGCATCTACCCAAGATCTCTCCTCTGGCCCATACCCCTTCCAATCAATAAGGTACTGGATGCGACCATAACGTCTGCGAGAATCGAGGATCTTGTGACTCTCAAATTCATCTCCATGTGCTGATTGGATCTTGGGTGATTTAGGCAGAGCGGCTCTGAACCGATTAAGTACCAGTGGTTTTAAGAGAGAAATATGAAATGCATTAGGAATTCTTAATTGCGGAGGTAATTTCACTTTGTAAGCCACAGGATTCAACACTCTTTCGATTGGGTAAGGCCCAATAAATCTGGGAGCAAACTTTTTTGTAGGAACCTTTAATCTTAGGTTACGTGTGGAAACCCAAACCCGATCTCCTACCTTAAGGCTTGGTACAGCTTTTCGTTTCAGATCTGCATAGGTCTTATATCTCTTGGATGTCTTGAGCAAAGTCTTGTGAACTTGTTTCCAGGCTTCAGTAAATTGACGAAGTGTTGACTCTGCGGCCGGAACCTCGAGCGTAGGCAGAAGTTGGAAGTCAGGAACTCTTGGATGGTAACCATAATTAATGAAGAATGGAGAAGATTTTGTGGCAGAGTGATAAAGATTGTTATGGGCAAATTCTGCGAACGGGAGGAAGTCCAGCCAGTCGTCCTGTGAGGAGGACATGAATAAACGCAGAAAAGTCTCCAGATCCTAGTTCACTCTCTCTGTTTGACCATCCGTTTGAGGATGATATCCTGAGGAGAAGTTTAAATGCACGCCAAGAGCAGAACATAGGGATCTCCAAAACCTGGCCACAAATTGAACACCTCTATCAGACACGATTTCCTGGGGTAGACCATGGAGTCGAAAGATCTCTGCTATAAACAATTTTGCCAACTGGGATGCAGATGGAAGATTAGCCAGAGGAACAAAGTGTGCCATTTTAGAGAATCGGTCAACTATGACCCATACAGTGTTCCGTCCACCAGACATAGGTAAATCTGTAATAAAGTCCATAGAAATATGCGTCCATGGTCTTAGTGGTACCGGCAAAGGATGGAGTAACCCGGCTGGTGGACCCTTGGGACTTTTATGCTGGGCACATTTTGGACAGGCAGCTACGAATTTCTGAACGTCAGTCCTGAGATGAGGCCACCAGTAGGAGCGCTGAATGAATTTAAGTGTCTTATGACCGCCCGCATGGCCCATAAAGGAGGAGGAGTGAGCCCATGTAAGAAGTTTTTTGCGAAGATTTGGTGCAACGAAGATCTTCCCTGGAGGAGGAAGTGGAGAGGTATTAGTTGCAGAAAAAGAGGTGGATTCCAGGATAAATTGCTCTTTTGAACGGTCAGAGGGTTCTTCTGAAGTTAGGGAGCGAGATAATGCATATGCCTTTTTGTTGAGGGAACCTGGTCGGTAACTGAGTTTAAAATTAAAACGGGTAAAGAAGAGTGCCCATCTTGCTTGGCGTGGGTTCAGACATCGGGCTGACTGTAGATACATGAGGTTCTTGTGATTCGTGGTCACTGAAATTGTATGCTGAGCTCCCTCCAACAAATACCTCCACTCCTCAAAGGCCAACTTAATTGCCAGTAATTCCTGTTCCCCAATAGCGTAATTCTGTTCAGCGGGAGAGAATCTTCGCGAGAAGAACGCACAAGGATGGACCTTCTTGTACTCGAAAAGCTGGGATAATACTGCTCCTACTCCTACAGTAGAGGCATCAACCTCCACCAAGAACGGACGGCTGAGATCGGGTTGTTGAAGAACTGGAGCAGTCGTGAAGGCCTCCTTTAAAGATGAAAAAGCCTCCAAAGCCTCCGGAGACCACTTGGCAGGATCAGCTCCCTTCCTAGTTAATGCGGTTATAGGAGCTATGATAGAGGAATAATTTTGAATGAATCTTCGGTAGAAGTTAGCAAACCCCAGGAAACATTGAATTCCTTTAAGGGTAGCTGGAAGTGCCCAATCCTGAATCGCCTGGACTTTAGCGGGGTCCATCTGTAACCTCTGCCCTGAAAGAATGTAACCGAGGAATGGAATCGTGGGTACTTCAAAGGTGCACTTCTCTAATTTACAGAATAACTGATTCCTTCGTAAACGAGTTAACACTTCTTTGACTTGTTCCTGGTGGGTCTTCAGATCCCTAGAAAAAATGAGGATGTCATCCAGATACACTACCAAGCAGTCATAGAGGAGGTCTCTGAAGATTTCGTTAACGAACTCTTGAAAGACGACTGGGGCGTTACATAGGCCAAAAGGCATTACAAGGTATTCATAATGGCCGTCGCGGGTATTAAATGCCGTCTTCCATTCGTCCCCTGGGCGAATACGTATAAGATTGTAGGCCCCCCGTAAGTCCAACTTAGTAAATACAGTAGCTCCTTTAACACGGTCGAACAGTTCTGGAATCAGAGGCAACGGATATCTGTTCTTAATTGTTATGTCATTGAGACCTCTATAGTCAATACAGGGCCGCAACCCCCCATCCTTCTTTTTGACGAAGAAAAACCCTGCTCCGGCCGGAGATGTAGAAGACCTGATGAACCCTTTCTCCAAGTTCTCCCGTATATACTCCGACATGGCCTGTGTCTCGGGAAGTGAGAGAGGGTAAATTCGACCTCGGGGAGGAGTCTTACCGGTTACTAGCTCAATGGGACAATCCCAAGTACGATGCAGAGGCAAGGTGTCCGCCCCATGCTTACTGAAAACATCTTGAAAAGATTGGTACTCCACAGGAAGGCTGGAAGGGTTGGAAGAACAGAGAGGTCTAACTGAAGGTAAACAGTTCTGAAAGCAGTCTAGTCCCCAAGAGAGAACATCCATAGTTTGCCAATCAATGTGGGGATTGTGTCTGATTAACCATGGAAACCCTAGGATTAGTTCATGAGAGGCTTTAGGAATTACAAGGAAAGAGATTTCTTCTGAATGGAGAACTCCGACCTTCATCTTGAGAGGAATAGTACGAAAGGATATAATACCCTCTGGGATATAACTTTCATCCACTGCGGTAACAGAAATGGTACGATCCAAAGGAACCGTTTGTATTCCAGATCGTTTGACCAGAGCTGACGTAATGAAGCTTTCGGCGGCTCCGGAGTCTAGTAGTGCAGGGATGAGAAGAGAAGAAGAAGGGAGCTCCAATTGGGTTAACAGGACAGACTCTTTCTTGGTATGTAATTCTGAGAATTCTCCTAGCTTGACCTCTCCAGCACAAACTAGGAGCAGGCGTTTCCCGGACGTAGACTGCAAGTTTTAACAAAGTGATCAGATGCACCACAATACAGGCAGAGGTTCCCCTTGTCGCCGTCTCTGACGTTCTTCATTGGAGAGGTGGGAGCGATTAATCTGCATGGGTTCTTCCACAGTTGGTGATGATGGTATTGGTGGAAGAACAACTCTAGGCTTAGGGCGATCTGACCGCAACCTCTCCATACAGCGTTCTCTGTACCTCAGATCTAACTTATTGCATAAAGAAATTAGTTTATCCAACTTATCAGGTACGTCCTGAGTTGCGAGGACATCTTTGATCTTTTCGGAGAGACCGCTCCAGAAAGCTGCAATGAGAGCCTCCTCGTTCCAGTTCAGTTCTGAGGAAAGGGTGCGAAACTGGATCACGTACTGACTGACCGTACGTACGTACGTACGTACGTACGTACGTACGTACGTACGCGTGCCCTGACGCAGGCGCAGGATCTCCAATGAGGTGGCAGAAGTCCTGCCCGGTTCGTCGGAGATTCTTCGAAAGGTGGCCAAGAATTCTGGATAGTTAGATAAGATGGGATCCATCCTCTCCCACAAAGGTGAAGCCCATTCCAACGCTTGCCCAGTAAGTAAAGAAATTATATAGGCTACTTTGGTTCGTGCTGATAGGAAGTTGGCTGACTGTAGTTCGAACTGGATTTCGCACTGGTTAAGAAACCCGCGGCATTGTTTTGGATTCCCATCAAATTTACTGGGAGGTGGCAAATGCAAACGTGGAAGTGGTACTGGTACAGGAGGAAGCGGGACCGAAAGTGCCAATGTGGGAGCAGCTGCAGATACTTGAGGGGCTGTCATGGCAACACAGAGAGAATCGAGACGTTCGGACATACTCTGCATGAACTGCACGATTTGAGATTTTGTGGCCTCCTGCTTACTTAAGCGAGACCAGATATCTGCAGTTGAATCACCTCCTGAGGCCTGATCACCCGTCGAATCCATTAGGGCCAGTGCTTACTGTCACGTCTGGCAGGGTTTGAGGATCCGGCAGCTGAGATTTGCCCGAGGAGGTAGCAGGCTGTGAATGAACCAGATGAGGGGGCTGGATATAGTTCCTTCACATGGGACACGGAGCAATGAAGAACGTAGGCGAGGTTTGAGAGTCAATGGAAAGTATTTATTATGTACAGGGCTGAGGTAGAGAACCGAGGCTGAAGCACAATGGTTAAAGACGTGGCTGGAGGTGAAGAACTGCGGACTGTGATTCGAAAGACGAGACTGTAGATGATGAACTGTGGAACTGTGGATGGTAGTTGAAAACGTGGCTGAGACAAGGACTGTGGACTGTGGTTTGGAAAACGAGGCTTGAAGATAATAATCTGCAGGCTGTGGTCAGTGGTACAAAGGCGTGGCTGGTGAAGGAGATCTGTGGAGTGTGGCTTGAAAGACAAGGCAGAAGACCCAGGGCCGACTGTGCCCAAAGAGTCTTACTGGACCAGGTTTTCCAGGAGTGCTTCCACAGGCAGTAGCAGGCAAGAAACGGCAGGGCTGCAGCAGCAACAGAAAACCGACCAAGCAGGATCAGGAGGAACCAAGATACAGCAGGAATCCTGGGAGCACAGGCTAAAGCACCTACAACAGGGTTGTAACTTGAAGCACTGGCATCCCTGTCCTAAACCAGCCCCCTTTTATAGGGAGATCTTCCCCTGGATTGGCTGGAAGAAACAGGAAACAGGAACTATGCTTAAAACTTGGTCTCCAACATGGCGGCGCCCAGTAATGTAGACCTTTTTGCAAAGCCACATTGCTCACTGCCCCTGGTCTCCAAGCAACGGTTCAGCAAGAGCGACCCGCTGTAGCGTCGTCCCGCCGCCACGAGCGGACCCCCTTACCGCCGCTACTGCTGCCCACGGATCCGGCGCAGCAGCCCACCTCTGCCGCTGCCCGCACAACGCCAAGGAAGCCAGCCCCGCGGCCCCAGCGTACCGGTAAGACTCCGGATGCTGACATAGAGCATTCAGCTCAAGTGGCTATAAATGTGATTATAACCACAAGACAAGTCTTAATCTGCAGCAATAAAGATCTATGGTCATATTTGGTTCACAGAGCATTGGCGACTCCACCCCCCACCCCTTATACTGTAAAAAGGAGTAACGTGTGCGAAATGCATGTGCCCCCAGAGAAGGGGCGTTGTCTTGCAGGGAAGGGGCATGGTCACTCGATAGTCCCACAATTAAAATTATGCAGCACAGTAGAGTAATCTTATTCACATTATGCCATACAGTAGAGCCCTTTATTTACGCTACATCACACACTAGAGACCCTTTTTCACATTCTGTCACAAAGAAGAGCACCTTGTTCTTGTTATGTCACACAGTAGAGCACCTTATTCATGTTAGAAGAGGGAGGTGGGTGAGGATAGGGCAGAGAGAGAGAAAGGCCAGGAGGAGGTTGGTGAGGTTGGGGCACAGAAGTCAGGATGTGATGGGTGAGCACCTCTACGGGGAGGGGTGTCAGGTTAGAATGAGTTGCTGTTGGGGGCAGGGGAATCTGCTACTCTGAGGTGGGTGCAGGCAGGGGAAATGGTTCTTGGGTGTGCAGGCATGGGAGACTATACTGCTGGGGAAGGGGTGCGTGGACAGGTGATTCTGTGCTGCTATTTTTGGGGCAGGAAAGGAACTAGGTGTTGCTTTATATATAAAAGATATAGATAGTTAGATGGGAGGGAGGGTTGCTGACTGGTTGTGTCACTATTCTACGAGGTGTGTGTGTTCGGGTGGATAGAGGTGTGGGTGCCGGCAGGGGAGACAGTGCTATTGCTGTAGGTAGGGGGGAGCCTGACTCTGTTTTGTAACTGGAGCTATGTTGGGTCCGAGATGTGCCTTGTGGCCGGAGCTTGCAACGGTGTTTCTGTCCCAAACTGGCACCAAATTTCCCTTGCTGCAGGAGGATGAAGCACAGTGAAGAGACCCTTGTAGCCAGAGGGGCTTCCTCACATGCTCTCTCCTGACATGCCCGGCTCATGTCTCTCTCCTCCGATGCCCATACCAGCAAAGACCCTCACGACTGCTCCCCCCGACACTTGCAGCTTCCACAGGGGATGCCTGACGTCCTCTTACTGCAGCTGGAACCTGTTCGGTTCCGCCCTGGAGGACCAGGTGCCGGTGCCAATGACCCGGAGGACCCAGTGCCTACACAGAGTACCTGCTGCCAATGACACGGAGGACTTGGGTCAGGTGGACCCACTGCTACAGGTAAATTTTGCATGTTCCTTCCCCCGCTGCTGCTACCAATACAAGGCATTATGAGCTGACGGGAACCCTGGCACTGATGGCCTGGCAGTGGTGGTGATCGTGGGGGTTAGGTGTGCCAGTAAATCACGGGGGTAGTATGTGGGAATTTGACACAAAGGTGCTGCTGGTGATTGCGGGTGGTAAGGGTGATTGGTAATTGCAGGGGTGTGGGGGATGCTGGCTAGGTGCAGTGTTGGACATAATGGGGGGCTCAATGCCAGCTGACAGGAGCAGCCCAGCAGCAGTGATGGCTTGCTGTGGCTGACCTTGGTCCTCCTCCCAGCTCCTGCACTATTATTGCCACCTACACGGATCCATGGTGGCAAGTGGGGGTGGTCGCGGGTGAGGATGCCGCAATTGTGGAGGTGCCACAATAATGGGTGGGGAAGTATGGGGGTGGTGGGGTGTTGGGATGCTACGATCGTGGTGATTGCGGGGATAGAATATGGGATAGCAGGTGGGTAAGTAACGGGGTGCTACAATTGTGGGTGGTGGGGTGCAGGGATGCCACGATCGTGGTGATCGCAGGTGGTAGTATGGCAGCAGGTGAAGGTGGTCGGGGTGAGGGTGCCACAACTGTGGAGGGTGTGTGTATACCAGATCGCAGGTGGTTTGCTGGATTGCCGTGATTGCGGGTGGGTCGGTGGAAATGCATTGTGGTCATAGATGCCTAAGGGACATGGTGATTGCTGATGCTGGTGAGGGGGGGAGATGTGGCAGTAAGACATGTGGCTACAGGTCCGGTTCTCTACCCACTCCGCTGATGATGATGCTTGGTTGACAGGGGCAGCAGCAGCAGTCCGGGAGTAGATCCAGTCTTCTGTTAGTTCGGCATTAGTAGCCGCAGCTTTGTTAGGGGAGCCGGCTCTAAGCTCTCGCTCCCACTGACACCCTACCAGACTCCCTGCCTCCGAACAGCTCCCGCACCACCGCTGCCCGGTTGACTGGGGCAGCCAGGTAGCAGTGAAGTACTGCAGCCGCTGCACCTAGCTCTCCTCCCACTGTGCCACCACTGATGGGGGTCCCAGTGTCACAGGGGCAGCCAGGCAGCAGTGGAGTACTGACGCCGCTGCCCCCCCTGGTTCTCCTCCCACTTTGCCACCACTGCTGGGGGTCACAAATCGCATCCTCCTGGCTCCCGCATTACCGCCACCAAGGGTCCCGAATTAGCACCGCTGCTGCAGGGTCCCGCATTACTGCTGCTGCCACTGGATTCCCGCATTACCACCAATGGGGTCCCGCATTACCGCCGCCGATAGTGGTACTGCATTACTGGCACCAGGAGTCCCGCATTACTGGCATCGATAGGGATCCTGCATTACCACCGCCACCAACAACAGGGGTCCTGTGGGGACAGGGGCAGCCCCGGCAGTGATGAGCACAAAGATGTTGACAGAAGTAGGTGGACACTGGCAGCCTGTGTCTGCCTACTTATCTTTCAGTTGGGGGGAAAGTTCCCCCTACACCTGAATGATTAGTTGGGAAAATCCACAAGCTTGATTTTCCCAACTAGTTGGACCAACTGTTTCTGGCCGTTTTTTAGCCTGTGGGAGCAAACGGTTGATAATCGTTTCCTCACACACACTGCCAGATTATCTATCCAACCAGTCATCTAGTTTGGCTGGTTGGAACGATATCTTCCTGATGTATGGCTAGCTTTTGCTTAGATTTCATTAGCCAGTTTAGTCAGGGCTTTGTGTTAATGTGTACTAGGGCCCTCATTCCGAGTTGTTCGCTCGCTAGCTGCTTTTAGCAGCATTGCAAATGCTAGGCCGCCACCCTCTGGGAGTGTATCTTAGCTTAGCAGAATTGCTAACGAAAGGTTAGCAGTTCTGCTATTAAATATTTCCCTGCAGTTTCTGAGTATCTCCAGACCTATTCCTAGATTGCGATCACTGCAGACTGTTTGGTTCCTGGTTTGACGTCACAGACACGCCCTGCGTTCGGCCAGCCACTCCTCCATTTCCCCAGGCACTCCTGCGTTTTCATCTGGCACGCCTGCGTTTTTTAGCACATTCCCAGAAAAAGCTCAGTTAACACCCAGAAACACCCACTTCCTGTCAATCACTCACCGATCAGCAGGGCGACTGAAAAGCGTCGCTCGGCCCTGTGTAAAATTGCATATTTTTGTGTGAAAGTACTTAGCACGTGCACCCTGCGGCCCATACGCATGCGCAGAACTGACGGTTTTTAGCCTGATCGCAATTCTGCTTAAAATGGCAGCGAGCGATCAACTTGGAATGACCCCCTATATGCACTGTTATTCATTTGCAATTTCCATCTTGCATCATTGTGTTTATCCTCCTGGTCAATAACTTTCTATAGGATCAGACGACCTGGCCAAGTAAGTCAAGTCCATACTGACTTGCAGTGAGCTCTGGTGAACACCTTTGCTGGTTTAGATTCTGTCCTTAAAGAAGGTAGTTCCAATTTTTTCTGCTTATAAACATCATTTAGCTTATCACTCATTTGCGATAGTTTATACAGCAACATTTCCATGGTTGGAATAATTATGTGCTACCATACTTTAGAAAATCTCACCCCAAAACTTTTGTGGATCCAAGTTTGCTCAGATCTGTGGGTGATATATAATACTCAAGAAACCATGCACCATTTCCTTTGGAAGCACAGATACTTGCAAATCACATCCTGTACTGTAATGTATATTTATGTGCAACACTGTAATTGTTAGAAAGGTTTGTAAAATTGTCATAGTTAAAAATAATATGAGTAGGTCTGATAGAGAAATAATTACTCTCACAAATAATCAGACACCAAAAGTCAACACAGATGAATTACTGATATGCCATAGACAAAATATTTTATTATTGCAATATCCTAATTTAATTGGTATGAGTACTAATGTAATTCATGCATTTGTTGCAGCGACACAGTCATTATTCCTGTGTATGGTTTTCCTCCATTACTACATGTAATTCATCAGGAGATGTGATGAACGACAGTCTCCAGATGTAATTACATCCTATAATTACAGCTGACGCATCTAGTGGTGCTTCTCTGACAGAGCTGCAGGCAAAATAATTAGGTCCTTGATTAAAAAAAAAGTTTTCATAAGCATGTTGAGCAGAGTGGACTTTTAGAGCTCAATTACTAGAGCTGAAGGTCACATATCCAACTATCGAAACTACTTGCCAATTTGATCTCAGTTTAAAGTGTGTCTAATATGAAGTCTACAGATATATTGTGTCTGTAAAAGAGATAATTCTAAAAAGAAAAAGAATAGAGAATGACACAAATTGTGGTGAAGGCCTAAAGCATTCCGCATGGCTTTTTGTTAACCTCTTGCAGAACACCTGTATAAAGCTGTTGCACTTATTAAATGCAAATGTCAAGTTTATGCTATAGAAACACAAGCTTTCAGGTGTATCCTGTGCCCTTTGCCAAGTGCAGTATGTTAATAGAAGCTGTCATGTTTATATAGGCTTCCAAAGACAAGAAGAGGCATCTAATAATGATTTTAGCAGTCAGCTAACAGGCACTTTTTACTTTTTGTAAGTACAAAAAAAAAAAAAAATAACACAAATTAGTTGTAATGATCAAACCTAAAACAAATACTATTAAATTTCCAATGATTTGATACAGAAACCATATCAAGGTTTTTTATTTAGTAAGCATCATGATACCTAAAATAATCTAACGAATATAATAATAATCATCATTATCATCATCATTATTGCATAAACATACTTTAACGATCAAGAACAATGAACTTCAAAAGTTCACATCAAAAGTAAGGCCGTTTAGATGTGTCATGACTTGTTGTGCACACTATGTAGTAGACGTGCCTTTGACGAAGTGGGGTAGAGAACAAAACTGATAATAATATGTTCTAGTCTTCAGATTCAGAAGCTTCAGTATAGTGACTAGTGTTACTGGAACCTGCACTTTACTGGAACATGCACTTTCCTTCTACCACACCTGACATTGTAAACCTGTGCTGTGATGCCGAGATGGATAGGGGGTAGGTACTCATTACCCTTCCTCATTGCAGACAGTGGCACTTTGGGTGGGAAGAGAAAGGACTAACTGCTGCTGCAGCATCCTTTCTCCCCAGTCCACATGGCACGTGTGTGTAGGGGGAAGGGGGGGGGGAGGCATATAATTCTAGTTATAAGCTCCTTTAAGTCTTCCAAACCATTTCTGTTTCATCTGTTTGCATTGTTTAGTAAGCAGCTACCTTATTGTATTTCAGCTGAAAAGTCTACTCTTTTTTAAAGAATGAGTTATGAATGTAAGAAACACATTAGGATAATGGAATGCCTCTACTTCAGTATTGTAACAAATGACAGTAGCCGGATAATATTTTGTTTTGCAGCAACAAAACACATGACCCAGTTTATCTTTGTAACCCAATGAAATACAGATACTGTAATATGAACAGATATAGATTTAATTTGAAGGCCCTCAAAAGGATAATTATTATATTTTCTCAGTCTGAGGCAAATATACAGTATGACAACTTATAAGTAATAAAGCTGCTGGAATTATGTTAATTTCTACTTTCAATTTTAGTTATATCCCGCTTTTGAAAACTGAATAATGAGACTGTGTCAAATAATAAAAAGGAAAGATTGCAACCAAGTTGTAAGTTTGCTCATTATTAATACCCTGCATTCCTCCCCTGGTGGGAAAGCTTAATGTAGGGATAAAGTTATATAGCGGAAATTTTTCACTAGAGGGAAAAACCTAATCATCTAAATAAAGAATACATAGAAATTCCATTTGAAAACAATGTGTCCCAGAGATGCTAGCGAGAGAACAAATAAGTAAACAATATAATTAATATAAGAAACATTGCAAATTAAAATAGAATGATTATAATGAAATGAACAGCGTTTTATTATATTCCAGGAAACCATAATAGAAGATATCTGCAAAAATATCAAGGCAAAATCAGAATAAAAGAAAGGAGACAACAAATCAATAAACATGTTGCTTTTCCAAAATTTTCAAATCATTAAATAATTGTAGTTGCATTTTGCCAAGGGCAAAAAAACCCACCTATTGGGTATGGGTGATCTGTCTTCTTCCATTATGAAACATTTGAAAGTTATTCAACAACAGAATGAATAACAGCTGTGAAGATAAAATCACACCCCCTATATGAAAACCTAACAATCAATTTATTTAAAATTTACATTTTTCTGCCTCTCTTCAAAGCAAATTAAGCCTTTAATTTCTCTGACTGTAGCATTGTGTCTATATGCCTTATGATAGCTACACAAAAGCGAGAAATCATAAAAGCCAGCTCTGTATTTGGATAAACAAGTAAGTTGTAATTTGAATATTAAATATAGCATCAATTGCCATTCACTGAAAATATCAATTCAACAAATTAAAATATACACTGACAATACTAAACAAGTCCGAGCAACTTCCTCACGTATAAGATTATCTACCACTCCGATCATAAGGCACTGGACACTGCCAAGCAAACACATTTTCAAACTCTCTTCTCTGCTCAAATCTCTAACCCTAAGCAACTTCTCAACTTTCCCTAACCTAGCCCACCAGCCACTATCAATGTGCAAGATTTTGCTTCCTACTTCAAGGACAAGATTGATAAGATCCAAGATGAAATGGTATGCTCTTCCTCAGCCAGTGACCCGCTCAATTCCCTATCCCAACCCATTTGCACCTTCTATTCATTTGCTCCCACAAATGAAGATAAAGTATCAATGTTATTATTATATTATTAATATTGTTATTAGTAATACCCTGCATTCCGCCCCTGTTGCAATTACTTAATGTTGGGCTAAACTTATATAGAGGACATGTCACGATCCAGGTGACAGGACACATGTACTTGCCTCTCAGGTGTCTCTCCAGACTGACCCTATATTACAGGTCTGGCTATTGTCTGCCCTGTTTGCGTCCAGTGCGCAGCACAGTGTCCCCACAGTCGCTCCTGAAGTCACCCGGTACTGCTGATGCTGCAGCCGTGCAGCATGTCCCTCCTGTCCGGGCGGATGTCGCTCTCAGCTCCCCGTGTCCTCTGCTGCTGCCACCATTAGTGTAGGTCACAAGCATGCTGTTTCCAAACAGACTTTCCCTCCAATATCCAAACATGGGTGCAGCCAATCTTCAGACTACATGGACTGCCTTTAGAAATAATCTCTGACAGAGGAGTCCAATTTGTGGCCAGATTCTGGCAAAGTCTGTGTGCAACCCTCCAAGTCAAGCTAAAATTCTCCACAGCTTACCACTCCCAAACAAATGGCCAAACTGAGGGGGTGGACCCGGAGTCATTCCTGTGCAACTATGTCTTCTCTCGCAAGATGGTTCATCTGCTGCAGTGGGCGGAGTTCTGCCACAACAATCAATACCATTCTTCGTCCACATCCACGCCCTTCAATGACAACTATGGGTTCATCTGCTTCCTGCTACATCTGTACCTTCTGTTGATGACCTAACTCTGCAACAATTCTCCAAAAATTGGAAGAATATCCGATCAGCTCTCCTGAAAGCTTCCATTAGATACAAAAAATTTGCTAACAAAAAACATAAGGCTGTTCCTGCTCTCAAGCCAGGGGATCGAGTATGACTCTTCACAAATAACCTAAGGCTTAAGGTACCCAGCATGAAATTCGCTCCTCGCTATATTGGGCCTTTTGAAAAAGCCGTCAATCCTGTGACCTATAAACTACCTCCATTTTTGAAAATTCGCTGGACGTTTCATATCTCTGTCCTTAAACCATTGGTCTTGAATGTGTCCCACTCTACTCTTCCAAAGGCACCCAAAGTCCAAACTCAACGGGGTGTTGAGTATAAAGTGACCAAGATTCTAGACTCCCGCTTCCAATATGGTCATCTCCAGTACCTAATTGACTGGAAGGGGTATGGTCCAGAAGAGAGATCTTGGACAGGTGCTTCTGATATCTATGCTCCGAAGTTGGTCCAGTCTTTCCATTCCAGATTTCCTCATAAGCCTAAGTGGTGTCCTGGGGCCACCCCTAAAGTGGTGGTGCTGTTACGATCTATTTGACAGGACACACGTACTTGCCTCTTGGGTGTCTCTCCAGACTGTCTGTGTTCCAGGTCCAGCTATCATCTGCGCTGTTTGCGTGCAGTCCCCACAGTCACTCTTCAGGTCACCCAGTACTGATGATGCTGCGGCCATGCAGCATGTCCCTCCTGTCCAGGCAGATGTTGCTCTCAGCTTCCCAGTGGCCTCCGCTGCAACCGCCATTGCTGTAGGCCACAAGCATGCTGTTTTCCAATCAGACTCTCCCTCCAATATCCAAACATGGGTGCAGCCATGTTTGGTCAGATCACATGAGTCTCTACAGCCAATCATCTACAGTCTGCTTCCTAGCTGATTGCTCAGCCAATCACCACTTCCCAGTGGGTATATGTTTCCTGTGAAAGCACATCCTGGTTGTCAGTGCTACGGTTGTCTAACCCAGTGTTGGATGTCTCTGTTGTCTGTAGTTGTTATTTCTGCTCTGCAGTTTCAGGTTACCAGCTCCTGTGATTCCATTCACTTAAAGAGAGCTTCACCAATTTCCATCCAGCTGTGCCGCCTGACTCCATCGATGTTCCTTTGGTGACCCATCATTGATTCCTGTTACCGTCAGTGTTCCATCATTGATTCCTTCAACTATCAGTGTGCCATCATCAATTCCTGTTACCATCGGTGTTCCATCATCAATTCCTTCCACTAGCGGTGTTCCATCATCGATTCATCGTCATCTGTGTCTCACCATTGGTTCAGCATCATTGGTAATTCACCATCAACTCTGCACCACCAGTATCATCTCTCTCTGGTCAATACTGGCTCATTACCTCAGTATCAGTTGTTAGATGTCTGCATCTATAGACTCCCATTACCAGCAATGCATCTTCCATGATTGCCACCATATTGATGCCTAATATTACTAAAAGCATTTATCTGACTTCTTTGCATTGAGGACTATTTCTGACTTTGTGATACCTATCTGTGTGCTTCCATTGGAGGTTAACCGATTGCTGAGGTTTGAGTCCACTACCATCTGCCGCTGTGATTGCTTTACCTGCGTGCTTAATAAAAGACTTACTGTACCTTTTACACAATCCTCTGTTATTCTGGTCATGCCTTCGGGCGCATGCTCCAAGGGTATCTTACATGTCTAGGGACCCTATCCAGCCATCCAGGTTCAACTACATGTCTGCCCCTATGCTGGATGCTTCCCCAGGTCAGCCTCTGACCTCAGGCGTGACAGGACAATTTTCACTAGACGGATAAACCTTTTGTGGAGTTTTAAGAGTTACAGAGTCTGGTTTAGCAATGACCCTCACTGGTTCCTCCTTTTGGGAAAGACGGTGCTTTGTCAGTCCTGGTCTCCTCACACCTTCATATTGTCCAATGCAAAAAAAAACAAGGCTACACACCAACAAATTATGTTTATGCTTTTTAAGTATTCATTTAGCACTATGTTTACATAATTTGCTAAATGGCCTTGTTGGATACAAATGTTGATAAAATGGCTATGGATCAATAAGTCGACATGGATTAGTTCGACAGTCAAATTGACATGGTCAACACAGGAAAAAGGTCAGCATGCAAAAATGATTGACACGTGACAGGTCAACACATAAAGAGGTTGACATGACATTTTTAAACTTTTTTTATTTTGTTTTTTGCGTAACGTGATCAGGAACCCTAATTGGTGCACTGCATTCCCTTGCATGGCTCGCTTCACTTGCCATGCTGCGGGTTACTACTTCTCTCTTGCCACATTTTTAGCTACACCTGTTACACCTGCATATTAAGTCAAACAATCAGGGGGTGGCAACTTAATTAATAAAAGCATGTAGACATGGTCAAGAGGTTCAGCTCAGTTATTCTAACACAAGAATGGGGAAAATTGTGATCATAGTGGCTGTGATGGTGAAATATTTATGAGTAGCAGAAGAGGTGGTTTGAGTATAGAAACTGGAGAATCTGGGAATTTCATGCAAAACAGTGTGTACAATTTACAGAAGTGGTGTACAAAACAAAAAACACCAAGGCCAAAATTTACAAAAAAATCGACTTTGTCCGATTTGTGGTTTTTTTTCTAAGTCCCAACACGGGAATTCACTAAGTACAAATCTCGGCAGTGTTTGGACTATTCGTAATGGTTTGAATGACAAAGTTCAGAAATACGAATGAATAGACCATCGGTCAAACGCGGCTGTTATTTCCTACAACACGGGTATTCACTATTCATTCGTATTTGGGTGTTAGTCTCTGAGTGATCAAGTGCGGGTGTATTTTTTTGCGATTCGTTAAAAAAAGCAGCAAAAAAATAGACCTGCTTTTTCCAGGCGAGTTTGGATAATCATGCACGGATCAGTGAGATCTGTGCATGGTTATCTATGGGAAAGGGTCTGTTTACTGTAAAAACTTGGGGGGAAATTGCGTGGGGTCCCCCCTCCTAAGCCAAACCAGCCTCGGGCTTTGAGCCGGTCCTGTTTGCAAAAATATGGGGAAAAAATTGACAGGGGTTCCCCTATATTTGAACAACCAGCACCGGGCTCTGCGCCTGGTCCTGGTGCCAAAAATACAGGGGACAAAAAGCGTAGGGGTCCCTCGTATTTTTAACACCAGCACCGGGCTCCACTAGTCAGAGAGATAATGCCACAGCCGGGGGACACTTTTATATAGGTCCCTGTGGCCCTGGCATTAAATCACTAACTAGTCACCCCTGGCCGGGGTACCCTGGAGGAGTGGGGACCCCTTAAATCAAGGGGTCCCCCCCTCCAGCCACCCAAGGGCCAGGGGTGAAGCCCGAGGCTGTCCCCCCATCCAAGGGCTGCGGATGGGGGGCTGATAGCCATGTGTAAAAAAAAGAATATTGTTTTTTGTAGCAGTACTACAAGTCCCAGCAAGCCTCCCCCGCAAGCTGGTACTTGGAGAACCACAAGTACCAGCATGCGGGGGGAAATGGGCCCGCTGGTACCTGTAGTACTACTACAAAAAAATACCCAAATAAAAACAGAACTCACACACCTTGAAAGTAAAACTTTATTACATACATGCACACCTACATTCACACATACTTACCTATGTTCACACGAGGGTCGGTCCACTTCTCCAAGTAGAATCCATGGGGTACCTGTGAATAAAATTATACTCACAAAAATCCAGTGTAGATCGGTCCTCTTCTGAGCTTGTAATCCACGTACTTGGCAAAAAAACAAACCGAAAAACCCGAACCACGCACTGAAAGGGGTCCCATGTTTACACATGGGACCCCTTTCCCCGACTGCCGAGACCCCCGTGACTCCTGTCACAGAGGGTCCCTTCAGCCAATCAGGGAGCGCCACGTCATGGCACTCTCCTGATTGCCTGTGCGCTCCTGAGCTGTCAGTCAGGCTGCGCACGGCAGAGATACAATGTAGCGCATAGGCGCTACATTGTATCCAATGGTGGGAACTTTGCGGTCAGCGGTGAGGTTACTCGCGGTCAACTGCTGACCGCAAAGTTCCCACCATTGGATACAATGTAGCGCCTATGCGCTACATTGTATCTCTGCCGTGCGCAGCCTGACTGACTGCTCAGGAGCGCACAGGCAATCAGGAGAGTGCCACGACGTGGCGCTCCCTGATTGGCTGAAGGGACCCTCTGTGACAGGAGTCACGGGGGGTCTCGGCAGTCGGGGAAAGGGGTCCCATGTGTAAACATGGGACCCCTTTCAGTGCATGGTTTGGGTTTTTTGGTTTGTTTTTTTGCCAAGTACGTGGATTACAAGCTCAGAAGAGGACCGATCTACACTGGATTTTTGTGAGTATAATTTTATTCACAGGTACCCCATGGATTCTACTTGGAGAAGTGGACCGACCCTCGTGTGAACATAGGTAAGTATGTGTGAATGTAGGTGTGCATGTATGTAATAAAGTTTTACTTTCAAGGTGTGTGAGTTCTGTTTTTATTTGGGTATTTTTTTGTAGTAGTACTACAGGTACTAGCGGGCCCGTCCCCCCCCCCCCCGCATGCTGGTACTTGTGGTTCTCCAAGTACCAGCTTGCGGGGGAGGCTTGCTGGGACTTGTAGTACTGCTACAAAAAACAATTTTCTTTTTTTTACACATGGCTATCAGCCCCCCATCCGCAGCCCTTGGATGGGGGGAACAGCCTCGGGCTTCACCCCTGGCCCTTGGGTGGCTGGAGGGGGGGACCCCTTGATTTAAGGGGTCCCCACTCCTCCAGGGTACATCGGCCAGGGGTGACTAGTTAGTGATTTAATGCCAGGGCCGCAGGGACCTATATAAAAGTGTCCCCCGGCTGTGGCATTATCTCTCTGACTAGTGGAGCCCGGTGCTGGTTTCAAAAATACGGGGGACCCCTACGCTTTTTGTCCCCCGTATTTTTGGCACCAGGACCAGGCGCAGAGCCCGGTGCTGGTTGTTTAAATATGGGGGAACCCCTGTCAATTTTCCCCCCATATTTTGGCAACCAGGACCGGCTCAAAGAGCCTGTGGCTGGTTTTGCTTAGGAGGGGGGACCCCACGTAATTTTTTTTTTTTGAATTTTAACACTTTAATTCTTTTTTTAAAGGTGCACAATGAAGCCCTGCACGGATCTCACAGATCCGGCTGTGATTCCTTGTGTTTTGTCAGGCAGTGTTTTACTCATCACTCCCGTAAAACACTGCCTGACATTACGAATCACATCGACATCGGAAAAGACGAATGTTGCAAACTCGGCAGATTAGTAAATGACCGTATCAGGATTCAAAAAGTTGCAGTAAAATGCACCCGATACCATTCGAGTTCAAACACCCTTAAAAACGGCAAAACACGAATATTTGTAAATATATCCCCAAGTGAGCAGCAGTTCTATGTGGGAAAAAAAAAGTCCTTGTTAATATGAGAGGTCAGGACTGGTTCAATCTGACAGGAAGGTGACAGCAACTGAAATATCCATGTGTTACAATTGTCGTGTGCAGTAGAGAAGTGAGGGTACAGCAACAGAAGGCCACAATGGGTACCATTCATGTTAGCTAAGAACAGGAAACTAAGGCTACACTGGGCATAGGTTTTTCAAAACTGGACATCTGAAGATTAGACAAGATTGAATGGGACTGTCAAATCTTGAATTCTGTTGCAAGATTCGGATGGCAATAATTTTGCATAAACAACATGGATCCATCCTATCATGCAGAGAAATAGTGAATGGAATATACTTAGTACCCTTCCAATTCAATAGTACAAAGCTGTCCCAATCAGGAAGGAGGGGCAGAGCCCTCAAATCATGACTCTCCTGCCTCAAGTATGAGGTATGCCATGTATTCATTTGTGTTATTTGGTCTAAATGAAGTGTGGGAGATTACTCCATTTATTTAATAGTCAAATAATTTTCCTTTAGCATTTTAACAGTAATACCATTGCTATTTTTCAGCAGGAACTAGCAGGAACTCAGACCATGAACCTTACATTAAATATGACATAGGGGGTCATTCCGAGTTGATCGCTAGCTGCCGTTGTTCGCAGCGCAGCAATCAGGCTTACAATTGGCACTTCTGCGCATGCATATGGTGCGCACTGCGCAAGCGCGACGTACTTTCACAAAAGCCGATGTAGTTTTACACAAGGTCTAGCGACGCTTTTCAGTCGCACTGCTGATCGTTGAGTGGTTGACAGGAAGTGGGTGTTTCTGGGTGGTAACTGGCCGTTTTCGGGGTGTGTGTGAAAAAACGCAGGCGTTCCAGATATAAACACAGGAGTGGCTGGAGAAATGGGGGAGTGGCTGGCCGAACGCAGGGCGTGTTTGTGACGTCAAAACAGGAACTAAATAGTCTGAAGTGATCGCAAGGTAGGAGTAGGTCTGCACCTACTCTGAAACTGCACCTTTTTTTTTTGTAGCAGCGCTGCGATCCTTTCGTTCGCACTTCTGCTAAGCTAAGATGCACTCCAAGAGGGTGGCGGCTTAGCGTTTGCACTGCTGCTAAAAGCAGCTAGCAAGGGAACAACTCGGAATGAGGGCCATAATCAGGTACTGGGTTCTTAAGCAAGTCTTGGGTCAAAATTTATTTTCCATAAGATAAGTTTTATTTTAAAGTCCATTTTGAGTGCCTTCTATAAACTATCATATATCTATCTAGAACTGTTTTTTTAGTAGATCCACCCCAAGACCTTGAGTTCCTGAACCTACAGTATTTTTCCAGGAAATTGTGGCAAGTAATATACAGAGGACAAAATCGGTAGTTCCACTGTACTTTTCTTTATGTTATTATGAACTGATGGCTCACCTTTTTTCCCCATGTAGTACATTTAGTACTCATTTATGAGACTTTTATCATTTAGCATATATCAAAATAGATTCTTTATTGGATCACAATCCATGTAGGATATACAGTATGTACAATTTAATGTATTATGTCCTCTTTCAACTAGGAGTGCTCTAGTTCTTTTTGGTTTATTTCTATTATTGTATACTAACACAGATGTTCCTCACGGCACACTAACATTCCAGGTTTTAAGAATATCCATTCTTGACCACAGGTGACTTAATTTGTATCTCAGTCAATTTGATTTAACCATCTTTGCTCACCCATGGACATCTTTAAAACCAGGACTGTTAGGGTGCTTTGAGGACTGAGTTTGGGAACTACTGCACATTTCCCTTTAAGAAGTCCTGAAAAAAAGGGATTTATTTAGCCCTCCCTTTCATGCACCTGTTATAGGCCTATAAATTGATCTCACCAACCTCTATGTATCAAAAACCCAAGATATATTTGAACATGACTCAGCTAATGCAGCTAATCAGCTGGAGGGCCGCAGTTTGGACATGCCTGTACTAAGGTGTAGGTTTTTAGAAGTAGAGATGTTGCCCATAGCAACCAATCAGATTATAGCTTTTATCTTCTAAAAGGTTATAGATAAATGATAAGTAGAATCTGATTGGTTGCTATGGGCAACATCTCTACTTCTAAATACCCGCACCTTCGTAACTATACCCCTGAATGTCACTAAATGCTCTGCTAACATTATTTTACGGTGAATACATATAAAAGAGTTTGACCGATATAAAAATCGTTCATCAGCACTTCCAGACCAACATCCAGAGACACTGAAGGATATCGAAAACTTAAGAAGATAGAGATAATTAACATAAGGATATAAGCAGATACAAGATTGGCTGTGTACTAACAAGTCTTTCATTTGAACATCAGACTGACTAATAAGAACCACAGTGAATTTCAACTAGAGATGTGCGCCGACCCCGTGTTTTGGTTTTGGTATTGGATCTGTATCTCCTTCATGTTTTGAATCTGTTTTTTGCCAAAACCGCCCTTCTGTGTTTTGGTTTTAGATCTGTATTTTTTCCTAAAAATCATAAAAACAGCTAAACTCACAGAATTTGGGCCTATTTTTGTTCCTACAGTTTTATTAACCTAAATAACATTCATTTCCAGTCAATTTTGACCACCTCACAGCTCACAATATTGTTTTCATTCAGATTAGGCCAAAAGGTTACACCGAGGTAGCTGGATACACATATGGCACTTAAACTTCCAACACGGCACATTTAGGAAACAGAATGGCACTGCAGTAGCAGACAGGGTGGCAGATTAATAAACTATGAAAATGTTTGTCATCTACACAAGAAGACATTCAGCAATGTTCCAAACAGTGCATAATGCAAAGAAAAGAGGTAACATAGTAATTAAGGTTGAAAAGAGGCAATTTTCCCATCGTGTTCAACCTGTATTAAGTTGTGATGAATCTTCATACCCGTTGAGTAATGTTTTATGACTAGTTAACTACTATAACTCATATAACCTCCGGATTAACCATTTTGATATTTTAAATATTATAACCTTGGATATCATTTTCATTCAGAAATGTATCCATTCCTTTTTTAAATCCATTTACAGAGTCCGCCATTACCACCTTCCCTGGCAGGGAATTCCACATCCTAATTGCCCTAACAGTGAAGAGCCCTTTCCTCCGTCGTGTTCGCAACTTTCTCTCCTCCAGCTGCATCGCGTGCCCACGTGTCCTAAACTGTGTTCTTTTAATAAATAATTCCTCTGATAACTCTCTGTAATGTCCCTTTACATATTTGAAGATATTAATAATATCCCCTCTTAGACACCTTTTCTAGTGTATACATATGCAACCTATTAAGCCTTTCCTCATAATCCAGTCCCTCTAGGCCTTTAATCAATTTAGTAGCTTGCCTTTGGACCCTTTCGAGTTCACCGATATCTTTTTTATACAGTGGTGGCCAAAACTGAACACAATATTCCAGGTGCGGACGTACCAATGCTTTATACAGCGGCAGGATTACATCCGAGTCCCTTGACTCAATTCCCTGTTTTATGCACGCTAGCACCTTACTTGCCTTCATTACTGCGCTTTGACATTGTGTATGGTTATTAAGCCTATTATCAATGAGTACCCCCAAATCCTTTTCCAAATCTGTTTTACCTAGTCGTTCCCCATTTAGTATGTAGGCTGCAAGTTTGTTTTTAGTCCCAAAATGCATAACCTTGCATTTGTCTGTATTGAACCTCATTCTCCATTTAGACGCCCAGAGTTCAAGTTTAGATAGATCATTCTGTAAGAAATCCACATCCAATTCCGAGTTAATTACCTTACACAGTTTAGTATCATCTGCAAAGATTGACACTGTGCTTTCCAGGCCTATTTCTAGGTCATTGATAAATATGTTAAACAGTAGTGGACCGAGTACGGAGCCTTGTGGTATACCGCTGACTACTGGGGACCAGGTAGAGTACTTCCCGTTGACTACTACTCGCTGTACCCTGCTATCCAACCAGTTGCTTATCCATGTGCAAATAGTTATTTCTAGGCCAAGCTCCTTTAATTTGATGATCAGTCTCCTGTGAGGCACTGTATCGACTGCTTTTACAAAATCTAGGAAGACTACATCCACTGCTTTTCCCTGATCAAGATTATTGCTCACTTCCTCATAGAAGCTAATTAAGTTAGTCTGACATGACCTATCCCTCATAAACCCATGCTGGTTCTTGCGAATAATCGTAGTGGTCTGGAGATACTACTGTATGCTGTCCCTTAGAATTCCTTCCAATATTTTCCCCCTATAGACATCAAACTAACTGGTCTGTAGTTACCCAGAAGATTTTTGGATCCCTTTTTAAATAATGGCACTACCTCAGCTATACGCCAATCCTTCGGTACCATGCCTGTTCTAATTGATCTATTGAAAATCAAGTATAGGGGTCGTGCTAGTTGTGAACTAAGCTCCATAAGAACCCTCGGGTGAAGCACATCCAGACCAGGTGATTTATTAAACTTAATTTTACTTAGTCTCTCCCGGATTACTTCTTCACTTAAACATGTTTCTAACCATGGATCTTTACTGGCACAAATGTTATGCTCTACTCCCACCAACCGTTCTTATCTGGTGAATACTGATGAAAAAAAATTGTTCAGTATTTCTGCTTTTATTTCAACGTCATTTATCAAATCTCCAAATTCATCTTTTTATGGACCTATATTCTTCTTTTTTAGCCTTTTACCGTTTATGTATTAAAAAAAAAAATTAGGATTAGTTTTAATCACTATAGCAATTTGCTTTTCATTTTCCATTTTAGCTGCTCTTATTGCTTTCTTATTACATTCCTTGTCATACTTGAAGGACTCTTCCTTTCCATTAGATTTAAATGCTTTGAAAGCCCACTTTTTTTTATCCATTTCTGCCTTAACCTTCTTGTTAAGCCACATCGGATTGAGTTTAATATTCCTGCGTTAACTGCCCAAGGGAATAAATTTATGAATATTGCTATCCAGCAATCCCTTTAAAACCTCCCACATTTCCGAAGTATTCTTGTTATTAAACAAAATCTCCCACTCTATGTCGTTAAGTGCACATCTCAGCATACTGAAATTAGCCTTCCTAAAATTAAAAGTTTTGGTGCAACCCCTGTAGCTATGCTTCCTGGAACTGATGTCAAATGTGATCATATAGTGGTCACTGTTACCCAAGGTCTCCCCAACTTTAGTGTTTGATATAATATCCGCATTATTAGTAATTACTAGATCCAAGATAGCTTTACCCCTAGTTGGGTCCTCGACTAATTGAGATCCTTTAACATATTTAAGAACCTATTCCTTTAACATATTTAAGAACCTATTGCCCCTCATCGGGATGCAGTCAGTTTACCTCCAATCAAAATCCCGACATTCAAAATCCCGACACCAATTGACCGATGGTCAAAATTCCAACAAGGTCAAAATCCCGACATGGACAAAATACCAACAGTTAAAATACCGACAAGGTCAAAATACCGACATGTAAAATGCCAACAGGTCAAAATACCGACATGAGTTTTTCATGATTTTTTTCATTGAAACCGACTTGTTCATACTTTACCATCCCAGTGGACCTGGAGGGGGAATATAATAGTGTGCCGAGCGTAGCGAGGCACCGTGATCGAAGCATGGCGAGCGCAGCGAGCCATGCGAGGGGATGCGGTCAACTTTATATGGTGTCCATGTTGACTTATGTCGACATACACACACAAAAACAACAAAAACGCATGTCGGTATTTTGACCTGTCGGCATTTTACATGTCGGTATTTTGACCTTGTCGGTATTTTAAATGACGGTATTTTGTCCATGTCGGGATTTTGACCTTGTCGGGATTTTGACCATCGGTCAATTGGTGTCGGGATTTTGAACGTCGGCATTTTGATTGGAGGTATTTCATACCGATCCCCCCTCATTTTAGCACATGAATCGTTACTCCAGTTTATATCCAGGTAATTAAAATCCCCAATCACAAGAGTGTCCCTCAATCCCACAGCCTTTTTGATTTGTTGCAAGAGTTGTTCTTCCTCCTGTATGCTAATATCCAGCTGTTTGTAGCACGTGCCTATGACTAGTTTCTTTGCATCAATACCCCCACTTGAGATTTCAACCCATAGTGACTCCACATTATCACCAGTTTCCTCATAACCTCCTTTAAGTATGGTTTAAGTGATGGTTTACCATAAAGACATACACCCCCTCCTCTTTTGGTTGCCCTGTCCCTCCTGAAAAGAGAATACCCCTCCAAGTTTGCAACCCAGTCGTGAGAGTCGTCCCACCATGTTTCCGTAATACCTATAATGTTATACTCAGCCTTTGATGCTAACAATTCCAATTCCCCCATTTTACCTGCTAGACTTCTAGCATTTGCAAGCATACATTTTAATTTAGCTGTTCCTGAATTCATTTGTTTTTTTTTAAAGATATCCTATCCTTTACTAGTGCATCCCTGGAATTACTGATATAGACTGTCCTTCTCGCTCCAACCCCACTGTACTTAGTATTGCCCACCTTACATTTCTCTTTGATCAACCCAATATTCCCATCTGAATTTACCGCCCTGACATAAGTATTTTCCCTTATGTCCCGTACATCATTTTCTATAGGCTGTAAAGATGACACATAATTGTTATTAGTTAATGCTTTGGCAATACCTTTCTTTATACCCTTATTAGAACCCATGTAAATGCCCTTACCAGCTGCACTTTCCCGCACCCCTTCTCCACCCCCATTTAACTCACTACCACCATCCCTACTATTCTCACTGCTTGACCCATAGTCTCTAGCTAAACCCTCCCCCCGGCTCCTAGTTTAAAAGCTCCTCCAACCTACTAACCATCCTTCCCCCCAGCACCGCAGCCCCTTCCTCATTCAGGTGCAATCCATCATGAGAAAAAAGATGGCGCCTGACTGAGAAGTCCACCCAGTGTTCCAAGAACACAATCCCCTCTTTCCTACACCAGTCCCTAGGCCACACATTTATCTCCCTAATCTCCTTCTGTCTCCCTGGGCTAGCTGGTGGCACTGGTAATATTTCGGAGAATATTACCTTAGATGTCCTTTTTTTAAGTTTCTGGCCTAAGTCCCTATAGTCTTTCTTAAGGACATCCCACCTACCATTAACTTTTTCATTGGTGCCAATGTGCACCAAGACCGCCAGGTCTTTCCCAGCCCCTCTTAATAATCTATCCACCCGGTCCGCGATGTGCCATACCCAAGCACCCGGGAGACAACAGACCATACGGCGATCACGATCCCGGTAGCAGGTGCAAGATGGAATTGTCCTTGGGCCCTCTCACCCACCCTTATGTTGTATATATTAAAAAGGACATACACAGTTTAACAAACCAATCACTTAAGTGACAGGAACTGCCACTTGTGGCTGAATTGATTGGTTTGTTTGGGCCCCCACAAAACAAGCTGCCAATGGTCTCTACGTACACAAACTGGCTCTACATAGACAAGATGTAGCCATTGCCATTAGCATCTGCTTCCTTACCCCCATCAGTGAGAACATTCTCTTCTTTACACAATAGTAATTTGTCCCCACTGGAATCCTCCATTACAAGTGCCTCTGTATTTTTTGGATGTAATTGCCAGTAAAGGTCTTCCTCGTAGAATTGATTTTTCATTTTGATTAACATCATCTTTTCCAGATTTTGGGGAAGTACGCAGATTTTTGGTGACTGTATCTGATAAGTCAAAGTAGACACATCACTAATTGTAGGTAATTATTGTAGGCCCAACCAGATGTCAAAAGGTTTTGCTGACTGATCTACATCAACATCAGTAGGTCTCTTAGGAAAATTTAGTTTTTCCTAGCAGCAGCAGTAGCCAGAGAAACTGAAGGAGGAGATGTTGCCATGTCAAGTTCCCTTTTGAGCTGACAATTTGTTCACCAACAGCTCTTTCATTCTCTTCAATTTGTGTCAGTTGGAAAGAAAGATAAAATGTATGACTTAAACCTAGGATCAAGTATGGTTGGCAAAATATAGTTATCTAATATCAAGAGATTGACGACCCTTGATTCCGTAAGAAGCAAATGATGGGCTTGATCTACAAGCCCGACATGCTTAGGGTACTCACTTCATTTCAGCTCCTCCTTCAGTTTCTCCAGCTTCTTTTCTAAGAGTGTAATACAAGGAATTACCTGAATCAAGCTGGCAGTATCTGAACTAATTTCACCTGTGACAACTTCAAAGGGTTTGAAAACCTTGCACAACATTGTAAGTATTTTCAACTGCTCCTCCATCTGCTGAAGCATATAAATGGTAAAATCCCACCTAGTTACTACCTTTTGATTCAGCTGATGGCTGAGCAAATTCAACAGTACTTGCAGGTGCTGCATTCTTCAACGTGCACTTGCTGAATGTCGAAAATGTCCCAAAATTTTAGATCCACAGGTAGCATCTCCAGCAATCACCTGTTATTTATTTTTTGCGCCACCAAATTAGATGTGTGAGCAAAACAGGGTACGTAATGGAAATCACAAAACTGTAATGCTCACACAATATTGGTGGCATTGTCCAAAATCACAAATCCCGAGGATAGTCCAAGCAGGTTAAGACATTTTTGTAGAGCTCAGCTGCACAAGCATTCGCACACTTGCAAAACAAAAATACACTCCCCCGTGGGCAGCGACTATGCATTTGCACGGCTGCTAAAAGCAGCTAGCAAGCGTTCAACTCGGAATGAGGGCCCAAATCTAATACACCTGAGAGCTTGCTAACCAAACAGTCTGAATCCAACTATTTTGGCATACTCTTCTAGCACATTAAACCCATGCAAAAACGGAACTCTGAAACATTGTATTATAACCTCTTGTATCAAACAGGTGGAAACTGTTTCAATGAGCCTTTGAATTTTGAAACTTATGTTGCTATTTACGTGCAACAGCTTCTTTGTTGTGGAAATGAGTTCAGCTGCTTAGGAGTATTTGTGTCAATTGTTTAAAATTGTACTGTTTTTAAACACCGGCCAAGTGTACTAGGATTGTATAATACATTTTTAAATTATCTTTAAATTGTGTTGTTATTATACTCACCTTGGCACAGTAGCGCTATATTTTTGTTTGTGTGGCATTCTAATGCTTGAAATCCCAACAGGGGTGCAAGAGGCAACTAACCCTAATCCTCTCCTTTTCCCTGACCCTCCCTCCCTGCAGCCTAAACATAACCCTCCCTCCTGCAGCCTAACCCTAACTCACCCCCTCAGCCTAACCCTAACCTCTCAGCCTAACCCTAACCACCCCAGTATACTTACGTTCAGGATCCTGGCTGGGATGCCAGTGTCAGTTGTTGGGATTCCGGCATTGGCATTATGACTGCTGGGTTCCTAACTACATCCCAAGGTTAAGAGGGCCCTGCTCACAAGCTTGCAATCTATAGGGAAGTAGGCATTGATACACAAGGATAGGTGTTATCTATTGCATAAAGGTGCACCAGATTACGTTTGTACTGCTATAAATAGCGGGTGCATGTGTCAGCACGCTTCTGTTATTGCTGCCTTGTACTGTTAAAAAAAACTAGGGGCAGCAGGAGCATAGCTTCCTGCTACCCCCGCTGGCAAACCTCTGCTGGCTCCCCGTCCACTTGTGGGTAGTGGGATAATTTCTCCCCACTACCTGTGCCTGCTTCTGAGAGATATGCCTTCATGGGTAGCACTACCATGTGATATACTGTGACTTACAGCATCACGGGCAAGGTTCTAGATGGACACATCTATTTACATATAAGTATATATAAAATATATTGTGGTGAGAGGGCTTGTGTCTCAACACAACTGCCCACATTTTTGTGGGATCAAATCCCTCCAAGGGAGAGGAGAACAAGACCTGCACATTCTGCACCTGCAGTAGAAATGTGGAACTTATGTGGTTTTATGGCCTGCACAGCTCAAGGTGGAAAAATAGAATTCCAGGTCTTCCAGCTCACCCAGAGCCAGCAGGAAGGCAGAATCAGGATAGGGGTTTAAAACTAACATACACCGACTGCATGGTGCACTGATGCCTGCTAGAGGCCAGTTAGTAGGCCAGAGGTTCATGGTGCCAGGGACTGATTGCATTGGCCGTGCCAAGAGAACACGGTACCTGTATTTCCAGGTCAGCTGAGTCCTTTACGCATTTTACTATGTACAGTATATATGTGAGTGTGTATATATATATATATATATATATATATATATTATATACTGAAGAAATCAGCACCACTCCATAGGATTTAGCAAAAAGGTAGTTTGTATTGAAATAGTGTTACAGCATTATTTCAGCCTATAGCCCACCAACGTTTCAGGGCTTGGCATGCCCTTTTTTCAAGGTGGCAGCTGAACACATAAGTAATTCAAATAATGTTTGTTTTTTGTTTATTTGAATTACTTATGTGTTCAGCTGCCTCCTTGAATAAAGGGCATGCCAAGCCCTGAAACGTTGGTGGGCTATAGGCTGACATAATGCTACAACGCTATTTCAATACAAAGTACCTTTTTGCAAATTCCTATGGAGTGCCGCTGATTTCTTCAGTATACTTTGCATCGCAAAGAAGGCACCCAGGTATTATTGCACCGTGGATTGGAGAGTGCCAGTTCTCATTTGCGTGTATATACATATACACACTATTTTAATCTATTTTAATGGGCCCAGCATATACTGGGTCACTTCAGGCCTCAATCCCCTTTCTGGACCACCCTTCCCCCAAAAATCCTGCATTTGCCCCTGATAGAATTAGTTGTAAAGAAGCTGCTGACAGCATCATTGTGTATTTATAGACATCTAGTGACAGAGGTCCGTTATTAGCCAATATCTTAGCTTGTAAATCAGTCTAAAGAGTTAAGCTAGACAAGCCATGGTCAGAGTCAGTCAGTCTGTCCCAGAATGATGAGAGCAAGCCAGGGTCCATGTCAATAAATCCATCTGAGAATAGTGAGTGCAAATCTGGTTCTTGGACTATAAATTTGTATGAAAAATGTACGAGCAAGCTGGGGTCAGAGCCAATAAATCCATCTAAGAATAGTGAGAGAGAGCCTGGTTCTTGACCAGCACATATGTCCAAGAATTGTGAGGAAAAAGCTTGGATCAGAAACAATACATCCATCTGTCCATCTGAGAATGATTAGAGTGAGCTGGAGTCTGAGCCAGTAAAACTTTCCAAGAATGGTGAAAGCATACTGGGGTCTTAGCCAGTAAATGGAAAGAAGAGTGTGCGCAAGCTGGGGTCAGAGAAAGTTAGCTCAAATATCTATCATATTTATACATTGTTATAAAATATGCAGGATAACATTACTGAATGACAGTTTATGTGCAAATTGTTTTTGTCTGTTTCTTTTAATTCACATGACGTTGTATAAGCAATTGTTAATTATCTTAATATTATTATTCTCCTTTATAACAGTAATGATGTCACATAACAAAATATGTTGGCTTGGAGTCAAATTTGAACATTGATTCTTGCTGCTCATATACAATACATTGATCTAGAAAGCAACAGAATAGCTGTTCTGGTATTCATGCTCTGTAAGTTTTAATAATAAACATTGAACATTTTGTATATCATGGAAGTGCTCACCCATTGCATTTAATTTTATAAATGTATATAATGTAAACATTATTTTAACTACAGCAAAAATGTTAACATTGATCTGTTCACTAGTATATAACATGCTTTTGGCTAAACCCCTTGCACTGTAGTTTCTGTTGTCATCACACCACAAAATAAGGTTTTATTATGGTAGACATTGACGCATTGACTGTTACATCCTTTTCCATACCTCCCAACTTTCATTATTCCAGAGTTGGGAAGTGGGCATGGTCTAGGTTAAAATAGGGTGTGGTTTCATGGGAATGCCACAACTGCCTGCCACATTAGCACTTCTATACACAGGTGGTAGCAGTTACTGTTGGAGACTGCATGCAGGTGGCTATGGTGAATAGCAAATTGTAGCTGGTAATGTTGGAAGTAATGCAGCAAACAGGCATCACGCTGATACAATGACATGACTGCTGATTACAGCAAGGAAAATGGACATTAATCTTGTTGCTAGTTGTTTAAGCACTGACCATAGGACTGGTTATAGTTGGTGGATGAAAAGCACCCTGCAGAACTCTGCAGAGGAAACAGGAACGATAGCAGGAAGCGCAAAAGGTCAGAGAATCAATTCTGAGACAGTGATCAGGAGAGTGTTGAAGACAAGTTGTACTGGCAATGGACATGTGTCAGAGAGTGCATTAAATAGGGAGTGCTTCCACAGAATTGGATACTAGTGTCAGGTGAGCAATAGAAACATAGTGAGTGGCTTTACAGTGTCAGATGACTTCAGCAAGATGGTGGCACCCATGCCACACCAGACTGCAGCAACAGGTATATCCTGAGAAGTCTGGTCAGCAGGAACATGCCAGTTAGTAAATCAGCAGTCCTGGGTGTGATAAGAAAGTCTGAGTACCCAGTGTGTGACCCATACTACCCTATGTGGTTATACTCAACTAAGCAATGGAGTTAATGCACAAAATTGTCCCATGCGCAATATAGGAATTAAGTCACAAGAAACAATATAACCCTATATGTCTGATACAGTTAATTTATTGTCTGTCGGGATCCCAGCGGTCAGCAGACTGCCACTGGAATCCTGACAGCTGGCAAAATGCCAATGGTTGGAATCTCGACCAAAGCCCAGAGTTTCCACTTAGGTGATGGTCCAAGGCACCACCCAAGGGAGAATAAAATAGTGTGGCAAGCAAAGCTCACCACACGGCCCGAAGTATGGCGAGTACAGCAAGCCCACGAGGGGACTTGCTGAGCTCGTCTCCACTATTCCTTCTGTCGGGATTCCGGCATCGGTCTCACAACCGCCAGAAACCCGACCGCCAGTATTACGTAACAGACCCCTATCTGTAACAGGCAGGCATAAAGAATCAGCAGCTCAAATAAGCATTAGCATACAAAACACAATTATTAAAGTAGTATGTTAAAGTTATATGTTAGTAAGAAAATATGTCAGTTACAATAACAATTGTTCTATTTGAGAGCAGGGAATAAAACTCCTTTTGTGCTGCAATCTGTACTACTAATCTTGGGCACATTTTAGTAAGAGAATGTGTGTTTGTCTTTATCTTCTAGATGAGCAAACTGATATGATCGAAACTCATTAGTAAAGTGAATTCCCAGATGCCTCACTCTGTTGGAAAGTGTCCTATATTATTCAACAATTTACATTTTCATCTTCACATAAATATACATTTATGTATTATGTACAGTGTTAAGGAGTCATTTTCTCAGTAATGTCATTCATTCATCTACTATAAACGAGCCAGTGGAGCACAAAGTGTCAATGCTTTGCCATCTGCAGTTTAGATATTTATGTTCTTGCAAACGAATATCTAAATTGTTACCAATTAGAATATTGGTCAGTTATATGTAGGTCTTATAAAATAAAGAAAGTATCATTAAAATCTGATTTACCATATTAGTAAGTGCAATTTTCAGCTTATGTTACAATTGTTTTATTTAGAAACAGAAAATGCATATCTACATTTGTGCCTGCTTCTGTACTGTGCTCATAAATATATGCCTACCTGCAAAGTCATCAAGGTTAGTAATCAGGGGATATGGATAATACATCGGCGTGCTCATCTAGCACCTTTTAGCAGCAGCTTCTTTAATGTAATGAGTGCAGAAAGAACTATCTTTATTTGACTGCTGTACTTGACTGCTTTTAATAAATTATCAAGAGGCCTATTCATGAAGCAGTGAAAAGGGTGAATAAGTGATCCAGTAGAGAAGTTGCCCATGGCAACCAATAACAGTTATCACTTGCATACCATACAATTCTACAGAGCAGCTGATTGGTTGCCATGAGCAACTTCTCCACAGGCTCACTTCTCCACTCTTTTTACTGCTTCATTAATAGACCCTCAAATCACATGGGATATCATCAGAAGCAAACTGAAGCAAAGGGTTGGATGGTATATGCCCCCTGTGCTGAAACCGGGAATTGTAAAATATAGCTTCTGTCAGGAAGTGGTCCAGGGTATATTTCCTAGTGACTATCCCTTCCCCAAAACTCTGATCTGTTTACCCTCTTTTCCCCATCACATGACAATTTATGCAGACCAGCACCCTCCTTTGGTTTCCTCAGACGCTGCATCACTTCCCAAGTCAGACAGATGAGTCTGTCTCCCACAGCATTATAAAGAACAGGAAAATGTGGTGGTAGTGGGTGGGTTTTAATATAATGTGAGGACCAGGGGAGGCTGTTATTTGAGCATTGTGGCAGTGGGTGTTATGGGTATAAGAGGACTGGTAGGGTTGATATGGTTAGTGATTAGTAGGTGCTGTTAATATATTATAGGGGTTATTAATGTAATATGAGCTCCGTGTATTAAATGTAAATTATGTGATTGATGTAATGTTGAGGCTGGCGGGAGGGAAGGGAGCCTAGTTATTGAATGTAGGTGACATTTTAATAATGTTGAAAGTTATTAGACAAAAGGAGGCCTAGAATACTCACTATCAGAGGTAAAGAACAATTTGTTTTTCAAAACAAGGCCCTAACTTCTCAGAATGTATATACCAGCAGTAGCAGGTAGACACTTACAGGAACAGGTTTTGCCTTTTAAATGATTGCCAATTTAAATATACAGTCTACCTCGCCGGAATCATGCACATATGCTGTGCAGAGATCCACCTCCAACATGTGGTGTGAGAGGGGAGGGATAGGGATTCCAGACAGCCATTGCTCTTTTACTTTGTTTGCAGGCAGATAGGCTGATAAGTAGAGCACCCCTCCCCTTATAGAGTCACATGATGGAGCAGGTGGTTGATACAGCTTGGCTTTCCAGGCATATGCATATGTTGTACAGGTTGAGTCTCCCACATAAAAAAATCTGACATACAAAATATTCCAAAATCCAAACTGTTTCAAGCGCGTCTGAGATAATGACACCATTGATTTCTGATAGTTCAGTGTATACAAACTACAAAATTATTAAACATATTTATAAAATTACCTTAAGGCAATGTGTGTAAGGGATGTAGTTATGTGACCGGCGGTCACAATACCTCCCCCTACATCCCAACCACTTATAGTCCCAACAGTTGTGCGCCCCCCCCCACGCATGGTATACTGGCATACCGCAGCTAGAATCCTGCCGGTGGTATGGTGGACAGCGGTATCCTGACCGTCGGTCACGCATACCCAACCCATGTGTAAGATGTATATGAAACATAAATGCAATACATTTTTAGACTTGAGTCACATCCCCAAGTTATCATTATAGGATGCACATCAAATATGGAAAAATATGGAATCCAAAATACTTCTTGTCCCAAGCATTATGGGAGACTAAACCTGTTTTTGTTTTCTTTTTCAATTCTCCATGCCAGGCAGTTGTTATCTAGACAAGCCTAGTGTTAGGCGCCGAGGGTCCGCTCGTCAGTGCGGCCGGCGCCTAGCAACGGGGACGCCACTGTCGGATCGTGTTCCCCGTTGCTGGGTCTAAGTTTATATCATCACTGGTTTCCTGGCTGTGTAGCATGCAGCTGCACGGCATGTTGTAATTATCACTCATCTGTTTCCCTGGCCATGCAGCTTGTCAGCTGCATGGCATTTAATCCAATCAGCCTCCAAACTGCTGATTGGAAGACTCTCTGTTAAAAGCACTCCCAGGACTCCTCACAGATGCCGGTGATAGCTTCCTGTTTGCCTGATTCTGCTGCAGAGAGAGTTCCCAGTCCCGGTCTGTTCGTTTGTTCCTGTTCTCAGTGATCCAGTACTCGGAAGTTACCATCTGTTCCTGGAGTCTGACCGAGCACCTTTAACATCTGGTGGTGTTCGTGAGTCGCGGCGCAGCCGTGTGTTGCGGCTTGTCCGCTACTATTTATTATTGTGTTTATTTTGAGTTCTGGAGCTTTGCGGAGGATTCCGCTTCCACTAGATCCACTCTGGTGTCCAGCGGTGCCGGATAGGAGTGTCGGATCCGTGGATCCTTGGTTGTCCTTTTCCCTGGCGGCTAGTCCGCACATACCTTTTGATTTAGTTAAGTTAGCTTGTAACCCCTGGCTTGGTTGCTTAGTCAGAGGGCCCCTTGTTATCACCCTGTCTCGGACTTCCCCTTGTCTCCCATTAAGACCTGCGGGGGCATCGGGGTTGGGCAGACATAATCCGCCCTTCGAACGCGGCTGCCATGGGCTCAAGCAACCATAGTCTCGCAGGGGATTTCTGATAACACGGGCGAGACAACGGAGTTAGGGCGCCAGGGGTTACTAGGCTCTCCAGCTCCCACAACCTGTATTTCATTCCTGTACTCAGATCTCTGCCATAAGATCTTCTCCAGTCTGGAGTACAGGAATCGTAACATTATCACCGGCCAGACAAAAGAAAAAATTTCAACAGGAGTTAATTTTTTCACTTATCCAGTAGGGAGAATTTTGTCGGCCTCATGAATCCCACCGGTGTTGGGCCAAATCCTGGCCAGTTTTTGGTTAGTCAGATTCAGGAACTTACCCAGATGGTTCAGGATCTGTCCCTCCGGGTGAGCTCACAGGAAGATCTGTTACGGACTTCCCCGAGGGTCATCCCTGAACCAAAAATGCATCTGCCTGACCGTTTTTCTGGGGATAGAAAACAGTTTTTTAATTTTAAAGAGTCTTGTAAACTGTATTTTCGTTTAAGACCAGTTTCCTCAGGTACGGAGGCTCAGCGGGTTGGAATTATAATTTCTCTGCTTCAGGGGGATCCTCAGACCTGGGCTTTTGGTTTAAAGACAGACGATCCGGCCTTATCGTCTGTAGACGCTTTTTTGAAATCTTTAGGGCTATTGTATGACGACCCTGATAGAGAGGCATCCGCAGAAAGTCAGTTGCGTGCTCTAAGACAGGGTAGGAATCCTGCAGAGAATTATTGTACGGAGTTTCGCCGTTGGTCGAACGACTGTGGCTGGAATGATCCTGCCCTGCGCAGTCAGTTTCGCCTCGGCTTATCTGAATCTATAAAAGACAGCCTCCTTCAGTATCCCGCTCCTGAGAACCTTGATAAACTCATGGAGCTCTCTATTAAAATAGATCGTCGGCTCAGAGAGCGGAGGACTGAGAAAGGGGCATCTGTAGTTTCTTTTCCCTGTGTTTCTTCCGTTCCGGTAGACATGGAGGAGCCTATGCAGATTGGTCTCTCCAAATTGTCTCCGGAAGAAAGAACCAGGAGGCAAAATTCTGGTCTGTGTTTGTACTGCGGAGGTAAGGGACATTTTGCCCGTAGTTGCCCAAACAAGTCGGGAAACTTCCTGACCAAGTGAATAGTGAGGGGGTTCACTTTGGTCTACAGCTCATCTCCTCAAATAATTCACTATTGGTTCCTGCTAAAGTTTCTTATGACAGCCTCTGTTCCTCGGTCTCTGCTTTTGTGGACAGTGGAGCTGCAGGAAACTTTATGGACTTAACATGGGCCAAGGCCTTAGGTATTCCTCAGTTAACCTTAAGTAGGTGTATCACCATGCATGGTTTAGATGGGAGTCCCTTATCCAATGGGGTTATTTCTCTATGTACACCTCCTGTTTTGCTCTCGGTGGGAGCTCTACATTCTGAAAAGATTGAGTTTTTTCTTACCCATTGTCCAGCAGTTCCTGTGGTTCTGGGTCACCCTTGGCTGGCCTTTCATAATCCCATCATAGATTGGCAGTCTGGGGAGATTCTACAATGGAGTACCATCTGTGATAAAGAATGTATTACACTTCCTATCCGAGTAGCTGCTGCCAGGTCCGCACATATTCCTGGAGAGTACCAAGATTTTTTGGATGTGTTTTCCAAGGGCAATGCGGATATTTTGCCTCCCCATAGGCCTTATGATTGTACCATTGAGTTAATTCCTGGTGCCACGTTGCCTAAAGGAAGGTTATATGCATTGTCTGGTCCTGAAACTGTGGCCATGAATGAGTATGTGAAAGAAAGTCTTGAGAAAGGGTTTATCAGGCCATCTAAATCCCCTTTAAGTGCAGGTTTTTTCTTCGTAGAGAAGAAGGATGGTTCCCTCAGACCCTGCATTGACTTTCGAGCCCTGAATAAAATCTCAGTAAAGAATACTTACCCTCTGCCTCTGATCTCTGTCCTCTTTGATCAGCTACGTTCGGCTGTTATTTTTTCTAAGATTGACCTGAGAGGAGCATATAATCTCATTAGAATCAGATCGGGGGATGAGTGGAAAACGGCATTCAGTACTCAATCAGGTCACTATGAGTATCTGGTCATGCCTTTCGGCCTATCTAACGCTCCGGCAGTCTTTCAGGATCTCATTAATGATGTGCTCCGTGAGTTTCTGGGAAGATTCGTTGTGGTCTATTTAGACGACATTTTGATTTATTCTGACTCTATAGAACAACATGTTACCCAGGTGCGTCAGGTACTTAAGAAATTACGTGAAAATCACTTGTATGCCAAACCGGAGAAGTGTGAATTTCACGTCACGGAGGTATCCTTTTTAGGGTACATTATTTCCCCTCGGGGATTCCGAATGGAACCTAAGAAGCTCCAAGCCATCCTGAGTTGGGCGCAACCCACCAACTTAAAAGCAATTCAGCGCTTTTTAGGGTTTGCGAACTACTACAGAAGGTTTATTCACTCTTTCTCTGACATAGTTGCTCCCATTGTGGCACTCACTAAGAAGGGAGCAGATCCTACCAATTGGTCATGTGAAGCTAAAGTATCTTTTCAGGCCTTGAAACAAGCCTTTGTCTCAGCCCCTGTCCTTAGACATCCCAACCCAGAATTGCCTTTCATCGTTGAGGTAGATGCCTCGGAGGTTGGTGTAGGGGCTATCCTTTCTCAGAAGGATCCAGATTCCCTTGAGTTACATCCTTGTGCCTTTATGTCCAGGAAATTCTCATCTGCTGAATCCAACTACGATGTTGGTAATCGGGAGTTGCTGGCTATTAAATGGGCTTTTGAGGAGTGGAGACATTGGCTTGAAGGAGCGACCCATACCATTTCTGTTTTGACAGATCACAAAAATCTTCAATACATTGAATCAGCTAAGCGACTGAATGCCCGACAGGCTCGTTGGGCTTTATTTTTCACTCATTTCAAATTCATTATCACCTTCAGACCTGGTTCCAAGAATACCAAGGCAGATGCCCTCTCACGCAGTTTTCTTCCCGCTCAAGACAACAGTCCTGTTACTCTCATACTTCCGCCTTCAGTCATTCAGGCAGGTCTCACACAGGATGTTTTTTCTCAATTGAAGCTGCTTCAACATCAAGCTCCGGGAAATACTCCTGCTGGTCGTCTTTTTGTTCCTGAGTTTTTGAGAGCAACTGTTTTGGAGGAATTTCATGATAGCAAAGTTGCAGGGCATCTGGGAGTCGCTAAAACTTTTGAATTGGTATCCCGCTCAGTGTGGTGGCCTGGTCTTTCTAAAGACATTAAAGAGTTTGTTTTTTCGTGTCAGGTCTGTGCACAGCATAAAGTTCCCCGTTCTTTGCCTATTGGTCAACTTATGCCATTGAATGTTCCTCTTAGACCATGGTCGCATATCTCCATGGATTTTGTGGTGGATCTCCCTCTGTCAGCTGGATGCACAGTCATATGGGTGGTAGTGGACCGTTTTAGTAAGATGGCTCATTTTATTGGTCTTCCCCGATTGCCATCTGCCCAGGGATTGGCAGTCTTGTTCCTCCGTCATGTTTTCAGACTCCATGGGTTACCCACTGATATTGTTTCTGACAGGGGTCCACAATTCATTGCACAGTTTTGGAAGTCTTTTTGTGCTTCGTTAAAGATGAAATTATCATTAACCTCCGGTTATCATCCACAATCAAATGGACAGACTGAGCGAGTGAACCAATCCTTAAAACAATATTTGCGTTTGTACTCGGCCAAACTCCAAAATGACTGGTCTGAGTTTCTTCCATTGGCAGAGTTTGCTTATAATAATGCCTGTCATTCCTCCACCAATGTGTCTCCATTTTTTGCAGTTTTTGGTTTCCACCCCAGAGCTAATTCATTTTTCCAACATTCCTCTGTCTCCTCTCTGGCCCTGACCTCTCATCTTAAACTTATTTGGAAAAAAGTGCACATAGCTCTCTGAAAAGCAGCTTTCAAGGAAAAAGATTTTTCGGACAGGTTCCGGCGGCCGTGCACTTTTAGAGTAGGAGACAGGGTGTGGCTGTCGACTCGCAATATCAAACTTCGACAAACCTCAGCCAGATTGGGTCCTAGATTTATTGGACCATTTCTCATTATCAAAAAAGTCAATCCAGTTGCTTTCCGGTTACAGCTACCAAAAACGTTACGAATCGGAAATACCTTCCATTGCTCTTTGCTCAAACCATATGTTTCATCTAGCAGATTTCCTCGTAAAAAACCTCAGGGGAGATCACCAGTTAATGTACAGGGTCAGCAGGAGTTCGTGGTTGAGAAGGTTCTCGATTCCAAGCTGTCCCGGGGTCGGCTTTATTTTTTGGTGCATTGGAAAGGTTATGGTCCTGAGGAAAGGTCGTGGGTCCTAGATGAGGACCTTCATGCCCCAAGGCTCAAAAGGGCATTTTTTCAAGAATTTCCTCAGAAACCCGGATTTAGGGGTTCCTTGACCCCTCCTCAAGGGGGGGGGGTACTGTTAGGCGCCGAGGGTCCGCTTGTCAGTGCGGCCGGCGCCTAGCAACGGGGACGCCACTGTCGGATCGTGTTCCCCGTTGCTGGGTCTAAGTTTATATCATCACTGGTTTCCTGGCTGTGTAGCATGCAGCTGCACGGCATGTTGTAATTATCACTCATCTGTTTCCCTGGCCATGCAGCTTGTCAGCTGCATGGCATTTAATCCAATCAGCCTCCAAACTGCTGATTGGAAGACTCTCTGTTAAAAGCACTCCCAGGACTCCTCACAGACGCCGGTGATAGCTTCCTGTTTGCCTGATTCTGCTGCAGAGAGAGTTCCCAGTCCCGGTCTGTTCGTTTGTTCCTGTTCTCAGTGATCCAGTACTCGGAAGTTACCATCTGTTCCTGGAGTCTGACCGAGCACCTTTAACATCTGGTGGTGTTCGTGAGTCGCGGCGCAGCCGTGTGTTGCGGCTTGTCCGCTACTATTTATTATTGTGTTTATTTTGAGTTCTGGAGCTTTGCGGAGGATTCCGCTTCCACTAGATCCACTCTGGTGTCCAGCGGTGCCGGATAGGAGTGTCGGATCCGTGGATCCTTGGTTGTCCTTTTCCCTGGCGGCTAGTCCGCACATACCTTTTGATTTAGTTAAGTTAGCTTGTAACCCCTGGCTTGGTTGCTTAGTCAGAGGGCCCCTTGTTATCACCCTGTCTCGGACTTCCCCTTGTCTCCCATTAAGACCTGCGGGGGCATCGGGGTTGGGCAGACATAATCCGCCCTTCGAACGCGGCTGCCATGGGCTCAAGCAACCATAGTCTCGCAGGGGATTTCTGATAACACGGGCGAGACAACGGAGTTAGGGCGCCAGGGGTTACTAGGCTCTCCAGCTCCCACAACCTGTATTTCATTCCTGTACTCAGATCTCTGCCATAAGATCTTCTCCAGTCTGGAGTACAGGAATCGTAACACCTAGCTTTTCTAAGTTTATTGACTTTTTTTTATTAGAATCAAATTTTTTCAAATTGTCAAACCCACATCCCAGCTTTCCTAGAGTCATCCAAATGGTGACGAATCTCAAGAAAAGTCAGAGATGTCAGCACAATCTGTCATTGATATTTTTGAAGTTGTACAATTCTGACTTTGCATACTTACTGTACAGTATGATTGCTCCAGTGCAATTTCACCTACTTGCCTGTTAGATCTACAGTATCTACTGTGGCAGGTTTATGTCTGTGTTGCTCTACTATTGTAAGTTGTATTAACCTTACTTATCACCTACGTGGCCAGGTATAATGGTGTGCTAGGCCCACCTATTTTTGAGTTGCCCCCATCTGCAGTTGATTTTGTTCCTCTCACATGAGTTCCCTTTCAGCTCCCAAGCCACCACTAGGGAAGGGTCTTGGATGAAGGGGATAACATTGCCCAGCTTTTCTCCTGTTGATGATTCACTTTGGACTTTATGCCAAAATGAAGCAGGCTGCTTCCATCAGTGTACCCACACTTTATTTCTTTCCTATTAACTAGGGCATAGCCAGAACTTTGTGGGCCTCATAGGAACATTTTGAAAAACCCCTGACCAATGCTTCTAGAGAGAGAAAGACCTCTCTGCAGCAATTGTTAAATGCCTATGCCTATTGATATCTTGCTTGCATATTATTGAACCAAGGACATTTTTATGTCATCATACAAGAAAGTCCAAACTAATGAGAAACCAGAGTAAAAGAAGAATGGGTCTTTCAGAGCAATTTGTGTTTGCTGTTTTTCATGCTTAGAATTAGAGTGGGCACCTCTTAGACAATAAGGTTTCAGATCTAGTGATACCAGCACCTAGCTGTTCTATAGTCCCCATGCAGACACTTTATCTCTCTCCAAGCTTTCATAAATCTGCCCCTAAGTTACAAAGGCAATGTTGCAATATTTAATCAGTTCTACCATGTTGTTGAACATAGCTGATGCTGTAGCCACATCAGAAGCATCTGGTCTTGAAAAACAATGGCTTGATTCAGAGTCAGATGCTGCAGCTTCCGTTGTGAGTCTTTTGACGACATTACATCTGCAAATTTTTGTAAATACTGCTACAAGCCCTTCCCTGGTGTAAAGCCATGCATCTGAATGTGCAAGGCCTGAGAAGCCTATTTTCATCACTTTGGCTTAGATACAACCATAGGTTGCACCATCAAACTTGCCCCAGCTCCATGCTAGTTGCGGATTCTCCAGTGTGAGTGGTTCCCCATCTAAATTTGCAGCCGCTTCAGCAACATACCACTCCCATAAGACAGACTATCTGGGAAAATATTTTGGTTAAGTATTGTGCAAGTGGAGAAATAAAATTGCCATAGACATAATTTTTTGCAATAATGTGTTATCAAAGCTGACCTTGTAACTTATTGTGATGGTGGATGAAATGTAAAAAAAAAAGTTAAATCTCTTTGTTTAAATCTCTGTGTTTAAACATTCTACCAGAGTCGCACTGTGCTGTGGCTGCATCAACATCTGTTGCAATAGTTGCATCTGTAACTTTATGCTTATGGTAGTTTGAGGCTATACCCCGTGCGTACAACTGTGTGTCTGAATGCACGAGAACTGGGATGCCCACTTTTAGCAGCTACAGCCTCAACCATCAAAAGCACCATCAGGACTGGCACCAGCCCCATACTAGATACTAGAGTCTCCATCAGAGTATGGCCTCCAATGTACATGATTAACTGTGTGAGTATGAAGCCACTCTGGCAACATGCCCATGACACACCCATAATACACCCATCAGAAAGAAAATCTTTATGCATCTGTTTAGCCACCACCCAGTTACTGCCCATAATCTCCATATCATTCCAGTGGTAGTGCAGCTCAATTGCAATGTGACTTTTTGGGATTCAAATGCATGCACAATCACAACAAAATCACCAACGTATGTGAACATTGGCATTACACATGACTCATAATCAGGCCCACAATGTGCTAAGTACATGATTACTGATGCTATACCCATACTCCAGCCAGAGTGGAGAAGAGTCAACTTGAGGTGGTGTGCCACAATACTGTACGTCCTGGTACCCCAATAGGAGACACACTGCATTGCAGTATCAGTAGGGTTCACAGTAACATTGCTGGTGTTGGATGAAGATCCAAGTACACCTGATTGCAAGCAGGTAGATGATGGTGCATTTTGTTTTGGTTATTCATTTGCACAATCATTGGTTATGCACAAAACTAGGGAAAAAGCCATAAAAACAAAATCTATCACCCAAATAATATTTATTATTAACTAATTTTGGTATCAGATCCTGTCAAAAGGTTAAGCTATTACATACAATGCAACCATTTCTGCTTTACATTGGCTGAATTTTGTAGGTTTCATTATGGTTATTTTTGAACCAAAATGGCTTGCTGCAAGAGGAAAACTTAAAAATTTAAATACCTAAAACACTACCTAAAACACTACAACTTTACTGTATGACTTTGTCTGTTGAATAGGAAATGCATGAAACCTTTGCAGACAATGAACAATCTGCCAACTCCAGAAAATAATGTATGTAGAAATTCTTATTATGTGCAATAGGCTGGCTCAAGATGAGTGATTTGTTCTGACAGTAGTTATAAGACAAATAAAGACAATAAAGTGATATTTGATAACGGTAATAAGTGATAGGCTGAATAGCACACTTTGTTGGCCTGTCATCTTGCAGCAGGCTGAGCATATGGTTAGTTGACATATTAGCAACAAAAGGGGTAATATTATCCTTTAGCAAGCATACAGATGGTATGCTGAATTACTGAATGTACTTGATCTAATCTTATTTCATGAATGCAAAATAAGCTCTCTCATGACATAGCATTACTGTAGTAATGTAAATGGTGTTTCTTCTACTATATTAGCTTCAAAAAACATTTAAAATCAGACATTTCAGGCAAAAAAATACAAGCCAATGTTACCATTTAAAAATCTATTTATGGTTGCAGAAGAGCAATATACAGGAATTAAGGGGGTTATTCAATAGGGATTGCAGATTCTGCTAAAAAGCAGAATCTGCAATCCGTTCTTTCGCATGCTGGGGGCCTCCCATCGCAGGGCCATGGCCGGCCAGCATGCAGAATTGACTGCCCAGTGGCTGCGACTGCAATTAAACTGTGGATGACCCCCTGCAGCCGCAGCTAGGCTGCATATGCAGGAGTTCTGCCGTCATTTGTTAGATTGGAGCGGCTGCGTGTGATGTCACACAGCCGTCCCAAAAATGCTGCTGCCCCAACCCTGTTTTCCCTGCAACGTTTCATTGCCACACCGTGAATGCCTCTGCCTTTCAATCAGGCATAAGCTTCCGCAGCCAATACGATCACATCGCATTCGGTGGCCGTGCACGCACAAGACAGTACCTGCACATGTGCACTGCCGCCACCGCTGGGGTTATTGCGGTGATGCGACCTGAATAACCCCTCTAAGTTCAAAATAACTACAAGCAGTGGACAAAATAATAGAATGACTTAGGTCAATTTTGGTTATGCTGGACCTTTTCCACTTTTAATTCACATCCAGATTAAACCTTAACTATCTGCAGAAATGCAACTGGTAAAATATTATTGTAAAGAAACAAATACAGCAAACCTGTGATTATTGCATATACAAAAAGGGCATATAAGTTATGTAATATATTTATTATATAATGCACCAGTGGTGCAAGTAGAAAAAATGTCTTACGGGTACTGTAATGGGTGTGGCCACATGGGGCATGGCCAATGAAAATGGGGGCGTGGTACACATATGGGGGGAGGGATAGATACACATATTACCCCAATAGTGCCAGATATATATTGCCCCACAGTGCCAGATATACATTGCCCCACAGTGCCAGATACACATTGCCCCACAGTGCCAGATATACAAATGCCCCCACTGTGTCAGATATACATTGCCCCCCAGTGCCAGATACAGAAATGCACCCAGTGCCAGATATGCCCCCAGTGCCAGATACACATGTCCCCCCAGTGCCAGATATGCCCTCAGTGCCAGATAACCCCCAGTGCCAGATACACATGTCCCCCCCATTGCCAGATATGCCCCCAGTGCCAGATATGCCCCCAGTGCCAGATATGCCCCAGTGCCAGATACACATGTCCCCCCCAGTGCCAGTTATGCCCTCAGTGCCAGATATCCCCCAGTGCCAGATACACATGTCCCCCCATTGCCAGATATGCCCCCAATGCCAGATATGCCCCCAGTGCCAGGTATACATGCCCCCAGTGCAAGGTATACACGAAGCTTCCCCCCTGCTGCTCGCTGCTGCTGCTGTGCTGTCCTGTGTGTGTGAGGGGAGGAGATCACAGCCTGCGCCTCTCCTTCCCCTAAGTGTCCGGCAGGTGCGGGTGGCTCAGTTCAATTCAGCGCCGATCCTTGAGCCAATCAAAGCTCGTGTCCACGAGCTCTGATTGGCTCACGGGCGGCGCTGAATTAAAAGAAGACACTGAGGGGCAGGAGAGGCGCAGGCTGCGCTCTCCTCCCCTCATATCAGCGGCGGTGCGGCGGTGAGCGGCGGGGAGCAGCAGTGCAGTAGGGAGTGGTGAGGAGCGGTGGTGAGTAGCAGAGGGAGGGAGGGACGAGGAGCAGCGGCCCTTCAGTGTGGGTACGGCGTACCCATGGCTAAATTCTTAAGGGTACGCCGTACCCACCCATACCCGCACACTTGCACCGTTGTAATGCACTGAAAATCCATTACATGTGTAGTGACAACAGTAGCATGTTCCTACACTGACAGTTCCAAAGACTCACAGTTCCTGCTGCAGTCGCACCAGTGATGTACAAAATAAATGCCTGATCTCACCTCCACTCACAACTTATCCAATGTCCTCACAACTTCCTACCTACCATCACAGCTCTTCCTAATGCTCCATCTTTCATCAACTCAGAGCTCCTCCTACATCTATAAATAGTGCCTCCAGAACAGAGACGTCATGCCGCAGCCTGGTGCCTTACCATATGTTTGCACATGTATGCAACAGAGATCTCTGCATTGCTATTGTCAAATAGAATGTAAGTCTCTTTATGCTGGCCTAATCGCAGTGTGCTTGGGGAATTGTTTGCTGCTTTTTCAAGTCTAGATTAATCTTTCCTAGCACATGTGATGGCCTTATAAATTGTTTGTCACTGTCTAGCGGTATGGATGGAATCAGCAGTTTGACGGTGCTCTGATCCTTGTAGTGTCATATTGGAGGATCTTAGGGTGCCTCCAGGTTATTAACTCTAAATTTAGAAATACAGAAATATATGACCCACAGTGGATGCTAATATCATATAGTGTAGAGACTACCAGTACAGAGCCACCTGGTGGCTTACCATATGTTTGCAACTGTATGCAACTGAGATCTCTGCATTGCTATTATCAGGTAGAATGTAAGGGGTACATTTACTAAACATTGATTTGGAATGATCTGATTTAAATTGATAAACATTAATGTGTTTCAGGATTCACTAACAAAAGATTTAAATAAAAAACACTAATGTCAAAAATCGTCTGTTAGTTAATGTGTGATTTAGACCCTGATTCGAAGTTTAGTAGATTTATCTTTTAGTCCCTTTATTCTAGCATATTCACAGCGTGTTGGGGAAATTGCTGTTTTTTTCTAGTCTAGATTGACCCCTCCCTTTTATGCACCTATGATAATAATAATAATAATAATAATAATAATAATAATTTTATTTATATAGCACTCTTTCTCCAATAGAACTCAAGGCGCTTAACATAGCATAATATAGTACAGAAAATAATGAAGTACATTTTCATAAAGTACAGAAGCATAGAGATACTAAAAGGGACATTATGGAAATGCTTGAGTAAACAGGAAAGTCTTGAGTCTACTTTTGAAGGATTCTATAGTTGGGGCCTCTCGCACTGTGCGGGGAAGTGAGTTCCATAGAGTCGGAGCCGCATGACTAAAAGCTCGACCCCCAGATGAATTATGGGAGATTCTAGGTACTGCTAAAAGTCCTTCATCTACAGATCGCAGTAATTGAGTGGGGCAGTATGGGGTCAGAAGCTGCTTCAGGTACCTTGGGCCCTGGTCATGTAATGCTTTGAAACTCAGTAAGCCAATCTTGAAGATGATTCGCCATCTTACAGGCAGCCAGTGAAGGGAGTAGAGGATGGGTGTTATGTGGCTAGAATGGGGATGGTTAGTTAACAGCCTGGCAGCTGTGTTTTGCACCAGCTGTAAGCGTTGCAATTCTTTTGCTGGGAGACCAAGGTAGAGGGCATTACAGTAGTCTAATCGAGATTATACAAATGCATGTATGACTTTTGGCAGATCATCTGAGGGAATTAAGTGCTTGATTTTGGCTATGTTCCTCAGGTGAAAGAATGAGGATTTGATTGTGGCTGATATCTGATGTTTAAGTGTCAAGCAACCATCCAGGACAATGCCAAGATTCCGCACACAATCAGTGGTCTGTAATTCTGAATCCCCGAGTGTAAGGCCAGTTGGTTGGCTATGCTGCAGTCTTGTCCTTTGATGTTGCGGTCATATCATAAGGACCTCTGTTTTATCCGGGTTCAGTCGCAGCCAACTGGCACTCATCCACTCCTGGAGCTCAGCTAGACAGCCATTTAGGGTTGCTATTGGGTTATTAGTGCCCGGAGCAAAGGACAAGTACAGTTGTGTATCATCTGCATAGCAGTGGTAGACCAGGCCATGGCGCCTGATTATTTCACCCAACGGGAGCATGTATACTGCAAAAAGCATGGGGGATAGTATAGAACCTTGTGGGACACCACATGGCAAGGGCAACGGCACTAATGGTAATGAGTATACTCCAGACGATACTCTCTGTGACCTGCCTGTGAGAAATTATTTGAACCAGCTTAGGACTGTGCCATCCAGACCACAGAAATGCATCAGTCACTCAATCAGAAGCCCATGGTCCACGGTATCAAATGCTGCAGAGAGATCCAGAAGGATTAATATTGAACAGTCACCTCTGTCTCTTGCCATCAGAAGATCATTTAACACACACACCAGGGCTGTTTCAGTGGTATGTCTTCTCCTGAATCCTGATTGGAATGGATCATAAATATCATGGGTTGTCAGGCAGGTTTCCAGTTGATTTGCAACCACTTTCTCAATAACCTTTCCTAGGAAAGGAAGGTTTGATACCGGTCTGTAGTTGGTCATGCAATCGGGATCTAAATTAGGTTTTTTAAGAAGCGGTCTAACAATTGCTTCCTTTAGGGGTCCAGAAAAAATGCCTGTCTGCAAAGAGCATTGAACAATTTTTGCAAAGACAAGACCAATTATATCCATTCAACCTATTAGAAGCTTGGTTGAGGCCAGGTCCAGATCACAGGTGGTGGGACGCAAAATCTGAGCAATTTCAGCAGTGTCCTTTACATTCACTGGGTCAAAGCTGGTCCATGAAGGCAGGTGGCTTATATTGGCAGGATTTGTAGTTTGGCACTCCTTTGATGGCACTGTAGAGATTCCAGCCCGGATGGTGGATATTTTATAATTTTATCTGCAAAAAAGTTTGCGAACTCATTGCATCTTGCCTGGGAGAGGGTTTCATCAGTCTGCAGGCATGCT